>NC_056731.1:121041650-121129150 GCF_019279795.1 Protopterus annectens | reverse complement strand
AGGACATACTGGGCATGTCAACATCTGCCTACAGGGATAGGCTCAGGGGGTTCCTCCTCCAAGTCCCCCTGTGCCTGTGGGGACCTTGATGTTCCTGCCACAGCTATTTCCACAAGAGCATATTGTGTAGCATGGCACATACTGTGAACATGTGTGCACATGTGGTTGGAGAGTACTGCAGGGCTCCATCAGACATATCGAGGCAGCGGAACCATGATTTGAGCAGCCCAAACACACACGTTATGATGTTCCTAGTTTGTGCGTTTGTCTCATTATGGCATTCTTCAGTAGGTGTGTGTGCATTTCTGATGGGTGTCATCATTCATGGTTACAGTGCTTAGCCGGCATCCCCCAGTAGATGGCTGTATGGTATGTCCCCCCACGGCAAACATCTGGTACAGGTGTGAGGTGTTCCAGATGTGGGAGTTGTGATAGCTGCCAGAGCTGCCAGCATACACATTGTTACACCCTGGGCATTGCATATGACCTGGCAGTTGATGGAGTGATACCCCTTGCGGTTGACATAGATTCTACCCTCTTCACCAGGTGGTGATCCGATGTGCACATGAGTGCAGTCTATGGCATCCAGTACCTCAGGGCAGTGTGCTACATGGTGGAAGAGATGCATATTGCTGACCCTCTCCTCAGGGGTGCGGGGTAAATAAATGTGCCCACTGGCATGTGCTTGACTGACATCCATGAACTGGTGGAGTACCCTGGATGCAGATGCCTGTGAGACCCCCATAATGTCCCCAGTTGGTCTTTGAAAAGTACCTGTAGCTAATATTCTAAGGGCTACACATACCTTTGTTTCCACTGGGATGGGTTCCCCTCAGTTGGTTCTGGGTCTGAGGTGAGGGCAGTAGAGCTCAGTGAGTTTTTGTACTATGTCCCTGTCCACCCTGTAGTGCTCTACAATCTCCAGCTCATGTAGCCCCCTGGAAGGTTACCCTGGGCCTGAACACTCTTTTTCTTCTCAGTCTGGGCCTATTGTCAGCATCATCATCATCATCACTGACCTCAGCCTCAAGTACATACAGATGTAGCAGAGCAGCAGCAGCCCCTAGCATTTTGTCAGTTAAACCAATGGTCAGAGTATGTGAGAAAATCAGATTGTAGGGTGTGTGCATACTTTATAGTGGTGTGCTGCAGTTGCAGCCTGTGTTATTGGCTTATTATGCTGCATTCCACCTGATAGGCATATAATTGGGGGTTTGAATGGGCCAGTGTCTGTTGAACAGGGCTTATCAGTCATTTCTACCTGATTTGTTTCCCAGGCTATTTTTTTTTTCTAATTCTTTTACTACTAGGCAGTGCAGCATGCTGCGCAAACCTGCTGAGCTAATGTAAACAATGCTCAGCAGTTTTGACAATACCCCAACCACAGGCATGCTCAGCTTTTCTTAAACTAGGTAAAACATGTTCAGCAGTATCAGACACACCCCCCTGCTTAGCTCTGCTTAGCTGAGTGCAAATAGACACCACTGAGCTCCAATCCGCTTTAATATAGTGTGACACACCCCCTTTTGATGTCAGCTACCTGTTCTACCACTACCTACATGGTTCTAGCCCAACCACGAGTTGTATCTGCAGACACCGTAGCCCTTTTTGCTATTCACTAACCTCAGCTCATTTACATACAGCTAATTGAGTATACCCTAGATACTTCATTACTCCAGGGCCTGCCTTCATAGTAACCACTGACACCTACCATTGTAATATTCTGCATGCTGGGCACTATAGTGCAATATATTTACAAATGTCTACTTTTCACTTTTTTACACTTTTTTTTTTTTTTTTTTTTCATAATGGCATGTTTGTACGGTGCTGTTCAAACATAATATATGTATTAAAAATTTATTTTAATGATTTACATAGCTTTTTTGACTAAGTGGCTGGAGTTTTGGCCATTCGCATGCCTATGGCACCATATCCACCATTTTTTGAGGCTTTTACACACCCTGTTTATAATGTACAGTCCGGTACACGGTTTCTATCTGTGTACCTTCCTTACACCAACATGGCACCTACATGGGTACATTTCTGTTTACTGGATCACAAATCAACCTCATTTGCATGATTTTCACCAGCTTATGGGGTGATTTGCATTCTATGGACACTTCCATGTCCGCAAGCTCATGCACACACCACCGTATTGTTTACTGGATTGCTCGGCGGCCATGTTCCATGTTGGGGCCATAACACTATGCCTACATGGAGAATTGCTCCATGTAGGCTTTACTGAATTCCACCCTATGTTTTCTCTACAATATAAGCTCTATTAAGATACCACAAAAGTTAGAAACAAGAGAACTAGTTTATATACTCTTCTATTGGCAGAGACAAAAACATCATTTCCTCCCACAGTGTACCATCTATCTGTCAGCATGGCTTCACCAATATTACAAGAAAAAATTAATTTTAACCAGCAAAACTTAAAATGAACAGTTAGAATTTGAATACAATAAACTGCAGGGACAGCTAGAATAAGAATTGCTTGACCATGTTCAGACGACTCAAGCTCAGGTTTTTCTCATGGACAGACAGAAAAATGTGTAAGGATCAGTTGACTCAGAAAGTACTGTGCCAGGTGTTCTGAACCTGAGGCAAAAACTCAGACACATTTTCCAAACATTTATGTTTTTCATACAGCAAAAACAAATGTATACTAATGCATATACATAATTAAATCTTAGTTTTTTGAATATTTTTTTCCCTAATGCAGGCTAACCATCCAGACCTGTCATGACCATGCCTAAATATTTCTCATCACTGGGGTGAGATCCAGCAATGACACAGCCATCATTTAGGCAGCCATGAGGGAGATTTTCCTCTTCTAGTCATCACTCATAAGTTCATAATTTGTGTACCAGCTTTAAGGTCATATTGTCATCTAGTAACATTGACTCTAATATTTCTAGATAGAACACTTTGATTCCAGGTTATAAATCCAGTTGTTTCTTAAGGGTTGTCAGGTTCTTACTGTCTCTGATATGAAGTGGTAATTTATTCTATAATATCACCAATATTTGAGTTAAGTAAGAGTGATGTAATCATGTCCTCATAGTACCTCAGTCAAACTTCATAGCCTGATGTTTCTATGTTAGACTTCAGTTGTAAATTTTTTATATCCAAAATAGCATGATAATAAATAGTAAATAAATTCAGGTAGTTGCATCTAATGTTGTAATTATAATCTTTCTGAAGTAAAATCCTTTTGCTAAATTTTCTTTGTGCAGTTTCAAGATAGTTCAACTGACCTACACGGTGTACACTAAAATCCTATTGTACTATAAGATATGCCTAATACATGCCTTATATATAGTAACATGTGCCTTATATTGCTGTGTGTCTTGTATAGTAACATAAGAAAGATCTCACTTCTTGTGTTGAGATTGTTAAACATGTATGCTATTTGACACACAGCTTTATTAATTATCAGTTGAACAAGTGGGTCAAAGAAAAGAGTAGTTGTCATGGTTATTCTCAAGTCTTTATAATGGATTACCTCATTTAGAGAATATTCTAGTAGGTATACAGGTGAATGAATGTCAGCCTTTGCAAAATGCTTTATATTACAATTGTCGTAACTAAAATGTATAGCAATACTGTGTGCCCAGTCACCAATCTCAAATAATAATGTAAATGGTCAGTATCATATCCATTTTGTGCAAGGAACCCACTCAGTCTTACAGTCATCTGCATATGTATTTATCTAACATGTCTCTGATCTTGGAATAGATGCAAATACAATACTAAATAATGTTGGTCCAAGAACAGAGCCTTGTGGAACTCCAGGATGGATAGGAAGAGAGTCAGAGCTTATGCCTTATGCTTATCCATTGGGATCTATCAGTTTACCATGACATAATTCATTTTACCAGGAATATGCTGACCTTAGCTTTGATTAAGCTTTGGTAAATTACATGGTGAGTATGGGAGTGAAAGGCCTTGGTTATGTCTAAAATAATTACTCTGTGTGAGAAACCTAGATCTAGAGCCTTATTAATTTGACCGTAAAAGCTTAATAAACTTGTCAACATAGTTCTAGCCTTTACAAAACCATGTTGATCTAAGCCCAAAATGGCAAAATCTGTTATTGTTCTCCAGCATTTCAGTAATCTAGCTTTCTAAGCCCAGAATGGAAGTGAGGCTGAAAAGTCTATAGCTTTTAACATCACTTTTTATAAACTTTCTATATACTGGTGTTACAATAAATGTTTTCCATGAGTTGAAAACAGCACCTGTTTGTAGTAGCTTGTTAAATATTAGTTGTAACATTAGTAGTAAGGAATATTTAATTGTTATCAACTGTATGGAGATACAATTTGACAAGTGTACTCTCAGGAATTACAATGTTAGTTGGCAATCTGTCAGAACTTAATCTAGCAGTGAATAATATCCTGTAAGGATGGCTGAACAGATGAGCTATCTAAAAAGAATTTTGTATTACACTGCCTTCAGATTTTATACAGTTTACTGGCTGATAAGAAATGTTGATATCGTTAATATATTTATAAAATGTTTTCTTATTATTAGTACCCACTGAGAGTTTGTTTTCAAAACTTATTTTCTCCATTCCAATTTTCCTCTTAAGTGTTGTACTGATGTTATAAAAAAATCATTTGCTTGCTATTGTTGGGTGGTTTTTGAAAGCTTTGTGTTTCTTTTACTTTTTTGTATAGTTTATGAAGATACACATTCCACCAAAGAATATATATATATACATATATATATATATATATATATATATATATATATATATATATATATATATATATATGTATATATATATATATATATATATATATATATATATATATATATGTATATATATATAGATATATATATAGATATATATACATATATATTTAGGTGAACTATGCATATAAATAACTGCAGATTCAAGGCTATTAAGAACAAAATCATGCAAAGTGTTGTATCCAAAATTCACGTTGTGAGTCAATAAACATGCATACCTTTCTGTTAAGTGTATTGATTCTATTAGACCTCTATAATTGTATTTTTTTATGAGCACTTATTGCAGAAGTCTATATTTTTAACTGAAATTTCAGTGAGTTATGATGTGAAAGTCCATGGGGTTCCCCAATTTTAAGCTGTCAATAATAGGAGGGTTATCAGTCAGAACCAGATCAAGACTAATAGTCCTTCAGGTACCTTTAGTGACAAGCTGGGTCAGTCATCATTGTAATATGATATTGACAACTTGTCTTTCATAAGTAGTTTTTGTAGAAAAAAATGCCCAAGAAATACCAGGGTAATCGAAATTGCCCATTAGTATAATGTCTTTCAATGATAAGTTATGATTAACAGATGAGGTAATCTCAGTGTTTAAGTGCATTAAAGCTAAGACTATGATAACAAAGAACAATTCTAAAGGATTTACTTGATAAAGGATCAACAACTTGAACAATGATACAGTCTATCTCATTAACTGAATTCACATGTGAAAATGAAATATTCTTATGAATCTGTACTGTTAGCAGCCCAACCTTGAGGCATTCATATTTTTAGTAATTTAGAATCTGTATTGCTGACAAGTTCCAAAATCCCACAATTTCTATTACTTCATCGTTATGTCCACTAAGTATACTGACCAGGTCATCAAACTTGATGCCCAGTAAAAATGTTTGTATCAGGCCTTCTATCAGCTGGGTTGCTAGAGGTTGATATTTGGATTGTCTAAACAGTTTTCAGATATTCCTTAATTTTCTCTGTCAAAAAAAACAGTCCCATATTGACTAAGATGAAGTTTCTCTTTGGAAAATATGTGATTCTCATATCTACAGTCTCCCTAGTAGTGGATAAGTCTGATGTTGTATATTGTATAAAGCTGTGTATCTAACTAATGAAAATGTGGGCTTTGATTAATAAAAAATAAGTTATGCTTACCATAATGTTCCATCTGTGTTGTTGATCTTTTTTCATTCATCACTGATGGGTTGTCGGTTCCATCCTCAGAACTGAGTCAGCCTAATACCAAGCTCACACTAGCCAAAAAAACTCTCCAGCTAAGCTTTCACCCATAGTACCCTTCTCCATGTTACCTCAGATCGAGTTTGCCCAGTATTAGTAAAACAGAGGCTATTTCTGCGCAAATGCCCTGACTCACCACATGGACTCAAAGTATCCCCAGGAGCCTTTGGAGGGGGAAAGAGGGTGGGAAGTGATAAATGAAAGAAGATCAACAACACAGATGGAACATTATAGTAAGACATAACTTCTTTATCTGATGTTGTTAATCTTCTTTCCATTCATCACTGATGGGACAGAATCCCCAGCTACCTTGTGTTCCTTGGGCAGCCCTTATGGAAGAACATCCCTGAGCACCACTGAGCCAAAAGCAGCTCTCCCTCTGGAGACCACATCCAATTTGTAATGATTAATAAAAGTGTGAGGGGTAGCCCAGGTGGCTGCTGCACAAATATCACCCATAGAGACTCTCGAATGGAAGGCTACAGAAGTTGCCATAGATCTGGTAGAGTGGGCTTTAACATTCTGTGGTATAGGCTTTTTCGCAAGTGAATACATGTAGTGTATGCAGTCCCTAAGCCATTTAAATAAAGTCACCTTGGAGATGGAATTTCCCATTCTAGGTCCAGAGAAGGAAATTAAAAGTTGGTCAGTTTTATGTACTGCTTTAGTTCTGTCTAGATAAAACCTCAATTGTCTATACACATCTAAAGAGTGTAGACAGTATTCCCCTTTATTAGTAAAATTTGGGAAAAATACTGGGAAGTCAATGATTGGATTGATGGAAAAATCTGAAATAACTTTGGGGAGAAAGGAGGGGTTCATCCAGAGTGATACTCTGTCCTTGTGGAAGATTAAATAGGGCCTTTTAATGCATAATGCATGAAGCTCTGAAATTTGTCTGGCTGATGTGATGGCTACCAGGAAAAGGGACTTCCAAGATAAAAATTTGAGGTCATGCTTTGCTGCAGGCTCAAAAGGAGGTTAGGTTCAAGACTGAAGAACTAATATGAGGTTCCATGGCTCTATAGGTTGTCTGATTGGAGGCCTAATGTGTGAGATCCCTTTTAAAAAGATTTTGCATAACTGAAGAGAAATGCGGGGAGAATTATAAAACCCATCATGAAAGTTAGAAATGGCCGCTAGATGTACTCGTATGGTAGAAGCTGCAGCTCCATCCTCGAAAAATTTTGACAGATATTGTAAGACTGCTGTAACTGTAGCTAAGTATGGGTCTAGCCTATTTTTCTAAGACCAAATAGTGAATCTCTTCCATTTGTTTAGATATAGTCTTCTGGTGGATGGTTTGTGTGAGGCCAGGATAATGTCATGTACAGGTGAGGGAAGGTTATCCTGCCTGGCAATTAACAGAAGTGGAGAAACCAAGCTGTCAGCTTGAGACTGGATAGGTTTGGGTGACTCAACCCTTGGGGGTGAGAAATCAGGTCTAGAAAAGGGTCCAGAATCCACGGTCGATATAATAGATGAGGCCAAAGGAAGGGGAACCAAACTTGTCGAGGCCAAATAGGGGCTATGAGGATCACTTTGCATTTCAATCGAATAGCTTTCTTTATGAATTAGGGAATCAGAAGAATGGGGTTATAGGCATATAGCAGTCCCGTGGGCCAATTGTGAATCAGAGTATCCCTCAGGGACACCCCCTGTTGGGGAAGCAGGGTAAAATAGTTGCTGCATTTGTTGTTTGATGGGGAGGAAAACAGGTCACAGCAAGGCTAGCCCCAATGGCTGAAAATTTTCGCCACTATATTGGGATTGAGGGACCACTCGTGAGGCAAGAGAATACATCTGCTCAACTTGTCTGCAATCACATTGGAATTCCCTGGGATATGCATTGCTATCAGAAAGCGGGTGGAAGCTATTGCCCACTGCCAAATTCTAGACATAGGGGATAGGACTTGGTTCCTCCTTGCTTGTTGACATACCAGACTACAGACATGTTGTCTGATTGTATTGCGATTGCCCCAGAAAGAAGAATAGATTGGAATGCTTGCAACACTAACAACACCACTCTCAGTTCTAGAACGTTGATATGCAGGTTGGCCACCATAGTGGACCATGTGCCTTGGACTGTCTTTCCTGGAAAATGGACCCCCCACCCTATCAGGGAAGCATCCGTGGTCACAATGGCCTTGGGATGGGGAGGATGGAATGGGCAGCTCCAAAGTTCTGTCTCTAAAATCATCCACCAAAGAAGGTCCTGTTTGCAACAATTGGTTATCTGAATCTGAAAGCATAGAGGGTGATGATTTGGAAATGATTGAGATAGCAGAAGCCAATGAAGTATTCGCATGTATAGTTTTGCAAGAGACACTATCGGTATGGCAGCTGCCATGGATCCTAACAGCTGAAGAACCTCCCTTGCTGAGTCTTTTTTTGACTGAGTATCACCCGGAGCTGGAGCCTCAATCTCTGAAGTCATTGAAGTGGGAGAGAAACTAGACAAGAACGGGTGTCGAAGACTGCTCCAATGAACTCTATGGACTGGGTCAGAGCAAGGTTGGATTTCTACCAGTTTATCATTATTCCCAAAAGTCTTGCCAGGAAAAGAGTGTACTGCATGGCTGCTACCAGAAGATGCTTGGTGGGGGCTGTAAGGATCCAATCATCCAAATATGGAAACACCTGGAATCCTTGCAGTCTCAAGTGAGCTGTGACCACTGCCATGCACTTTGTTACCCCTCTGGGGGCTGTAGAGTGTCTGAATAGCAGGGCATGAAATTGGTAGTGATTGGCTTCTAGCTGGAAGCGGAGCAGTCTCCTGGAGCATTTGTCCATTTTGATGTAGTAATACACATCCTGGGGATCTATCAAGCACATCCAATTGCCTTCCCTTAGAAAAGGGAGAATGGACTGTACTGTGACCATCTGAAATTTCGTTTGGGCAACAGACTTGTTCAAACTGCTGAGATCCAGAGTTGGTCTCCAGTTCCCTGTCTTTTTTTGGCACCAAAAAGAATCTTGAGTAGAATCTGAATCCACATTGGTCTGGTGGGACTATTTGGATGACTCTTTTTTGACACAGCTTGTTTATTTCTGTAGCAACTTCTTCCCATTGACTGGGTGGAACTTCGGGAAGTTTTGTCAGAAGCTTTGGATAAGTGATGAGGGGAATGGTGTAGCCTCTGGTTATAATTTTCTGCACTCAATGGTCGGAAGTTATTAATTGCCCGGCAGCATGGTGCAGAGAGAAACATCCCCAACTGCTTCCAGAGGAAAGCAATCAGGCCACACTTCAGGAGCGCTGGTAAGGCTGCCCAGAGAAAGAATCCCTGGGTCCTGATTATGCAGACCCCTCTGCCTCGGTAGGGGCATTTTCCAGAATTGTTAGCCCTCTGCCCCTGGGGGCATCATTGCCATGTGAGGCATGGAAAGGACCCTGAGATTTTTTGTGCCACATTTTCCTGCTCCTCTGGTTCCTGGAAAAGGAACGTTGTGGATTGGAAAAACATTGCCCTATGGCAGACAGGGTCTTACCATCCTTCTCACACCTGGCTAGGGTATTTTTCACTTTGGGGCCAAAAAGGGAAGATGCTTCAATTGGAGCATTCTTGAAGGAAGAATTGAAAGGGTCTGTGAAGTCACAGAGACGCATCCAGACATGGCATCTCATAACTATGCCTGAACCCACTGCTCTAGCCGCCCCTTCGGTTGCATGTGAGAGCAACCTCATGGAGGAAACTTTGCCTCTTACCCTGTCAGACACCTGTCCTGCAAGGATCCCAGAGAGTTCAGAAAGCAAGTCTCTTTTGAACCTCGTAATATGTGCCAAGTAATTCAGAGACCGTATGGCAAAAGTCGCTGAAGCAAAAATTCACTTCCCTAATCTGTCCACAGCCCAGGACTCCCTGTTGGGTGGATGAACAGTATGACTTTCTTCAGTGAGATCCTTTTCCATGGCCACTGCCACCACCATAGCATCCACTGGTAAACTTCTAGACCAATGTGGGTTTTCCTCGAGAGGGGAGATAGTATCTTGTCAGGTCTCCAAGGGATCGGCTCAACAGAATCGGGGTTCTTCCAGGCGCACTGCACCATGACTTGTACTAGCTTGTCCTCTGGCAGGGTCACCAAAAAGGTAGATGGCCAGGCACAGAAAGCCTGCAGAAACATGGACTCCTTGGAAGAAGGGTTAGTGGGCTTCCAATCTCCTCTCTGTTTCAACATTTCAAGGATGTCCCCAAAGGAGACATCATCAGGGGGTGACCATGGGTTCCCTTCCTCATCACTGAAATCTATATCCTTTGTCAGAAACTCTTCAAGGGAGTCTATGTGCTTCCTCTTGCATGATCTATTCCATAGTGGCTCCTCAGCAGAGGCCTCTGAGGAGGACTTAGAAGAGAGGGTGCCTTGTAATGGGGTATCCTGTGACTTTTCTGCCCAGTGTCCCGGGGCAGTGGCTTGTGTCAGCTGTAGCTCAGGGGAAAAAGAGATCTGGGGCTCTGATGTCAGTGGACTGCTTACAGAAGTAAGTGCCCTCTCCATAGCTCAGAAAGCAGATTCACCTGAAGTGGGATGGGAGCCTGGAACCGAGAGGGACAACCTTGGAACCTGGATCACACCCCACTATGGCGAACCTGCTCCTCTAGGAGGATCCTCAACCAGGATGGGTACAGACAGAGCTCCCGGCACCATGGATGGAACCATAGACACATCTGAGCTGCAGAGCCCGCAGCCCAATCATGGAGTTGAGGAAGGCTCGGTTTTAAAGGGACCAAAGGCCAAAGAGACAGTCCCAGAGCCCCAGAGAAGTCCACTACAGGTGCCAAGATGGGGGGTTCCGAATAGGACATCGGAGCTAAAGACTTTGGAACCGGTATGGTCAAAGGAGGAGAGTAGGATGGAGTCCATGGAGAAACCAACCCAGGTTCTGCAGGTGGATGGGTCCTAGACAGAGTTGGTATCCCCCTGGCTGTCAACAGCTGATCCACAAGATGCACTACATCAAACTCAGAAAGGCTCCTGGTGGATCTAGTGGACACTCCCGATGGGGAATCAGGTAATTCTAGGAACGGGCTATATACTTTTCCCTAGAAAAGGATCTGTTGAAGGAGAGTATCGGGTCCATGTTGTGGACTCTACTGGCACCGATGTCTCAAATTTGGAGACAGGAACCACTGGCATCAAAATTGTCGTTAACAGAACCATGAAAGGACTCAGTGCCGGAGGGACACTAGGAGCCGACAAAGGAGGTTCAGTAGTAAATGGTATCATAGAGGTAGGCATTGAAGGCGTGCACTGTGGCGAAGCAACACTAGGTGCCGAAGCTGGAATAACCTTTGGAAAATCAGTAGTTGGTGCCGCAGACAGTATCGGAGCTGAAACAGTCACCAACAAAGGAACAGTCATAGTCGGAGCAGAAGAGATCAGTGCCAATGAGGCGGACTTATGCTCCGAAGAGAATTTTGGTACTTTAGAATTTATAGACTTAGGTCTTGGTCACCTGAGGGTG
Source organism: Protopterus annectens (assembly GCF_019279795.1). Lineage (NCBI taxonomy): Eukaryota > Metazoa > Chordata > Ceratodontiformes > Protopteridae > Protopterus > Protopterus annectens. The sequence goes on along the minus strand of NC_056731.1, from coordinate 121,117,686 downwards.
AAGAGGGGACAGAGTGGGGTCTTTTCTTTTCTTTTGTAGGAAGGGATGAGACCTCCATCGCAGAAGGTGCCTCTGAAAAGGGTGCCTTAAGGAGGCCCTTCAGAATCAGTTTGTTTTTGCGCTCATTCAAAGTGCACTGACTAAAACTTTGGCAAATTACACAAGGGGGTTGCACTGAAAGATGGAGCACCCCAGACAATAAACACAGTCATCATGAGAATCACTGTTAGGCAGTTTTCCCTTACAAGAAGCACAATGCTTAAACCCCAATGTGCCATTTTTTTATCAGACATCATGAAAAAAATACATATACACACACAACAAGTTAGAAGGAAACCAAGGGAAATAAGGCAAAGAGTTTTCCTATATTTATATTTATATAGATATATGAGATAGGGTGAAAGAAGAAGAAGAAGGAGAAATACCAATGATGGTATTTAAGAAATACCACAAGGGTAATGAGAAAGGCTGTACCACCAATGGTGCTGAAAATTACCAAAAATGTAGAAACATAAGGGTAAATAGGTCTATAGATAGATTCAAAGGTAAAGAAATGCCAAAAATGCCAACAGGGAATAAAAGTCAGATACAATATTCAGGAAAATATCAAAAACTTTACACTTAGCTGAGAGCTTGGCTTGGACATGGCTTTACAGCTACATGGCAAACAAGATCTGAGGTAACAAGGAGAAGGTCACTATGGGTAAAAGCTTAGCTCAAGAGTTTTTTGGCTAGCATGAGCTTGGTATTAGGCCGACTCAGTTCCAAGGATGGAACCGGCAACCCATCAGTAATGAATGGAAAGAAGATTAACATCAGATCAGTGGTTTCAGAGTGGAGATGGAATTATTTCACTATTATGAGACTAATAGAAGCTTCTTCAAGCATTTCAATTATTTCCAGAATGGCATTCTTCATATGGTTAATTAATGCTGACCTCAGGTCATTGGCTCATGCATGGACTAAGATCACATAATAACACATCTTATCATGAAATAGTTTTACTATCATATATTTTACATCTAATAATTTTAAACCAGCTAAAGCACTGACGGTAGTACCGTTCTTGTTTAGACCACTTCTGCTTTTACTTCCAGGCTTAAGCATGCAATCACTCAGGACTAGCATTTCTTTTGGAATAAATAAGTTAATGCAGCTGAAGGCTTAATATTTGTATTTCTAGAGCCCCCCCCCCAGTACATATCTTTTGTATTTTTTGTTTTGTGAATTATGTATTATATTAGCAGAAACAGTATTTCTAATATTTAAACTTTGTTTCTTAAATTTTGTGCCCATCATGGCATTATGAGTGCAAGAAATGTAACTTTGCTCAGGATAACTATCAGCTATGGCTTGAGCAGATAGTGCAGCATCCCCTGTTACATCACAGTGTGATTTGGAAAGGTTCACACTAGTCAGCCTGAATAGTGGTTCTACATCTAAAGTTGTGATGTCATCCTGACATCCAGCCTGCTCAATTATCTTTATGTTTTCTGAGCTGGAAGAGTCCGGCACTTCCATGTAATCAGGATTGGACAAAAGTAGGTTTTAATATTATAACTTCTGGGTACACGTTTTGGTATAAAGCCTGTTTAAAATCTGTTAAGACCTGTTGTGATGGATCCAACAACTGCAAACTGCAAGTTTCACATGATTTTGAGCACATGCTTAAAAGAGACTCTTGTACAGTCTATATTTGGTTGTCAGTTTTCCTTCATGTTAATCATGCTTGTTTGAAGTAAGGTTATGTCATTGACAGCTTTATCACATTGTTTGTGTTTTTCCTTTCTAGAGTTCAAATTCTTTTCTTTTTCTTTTTTTTAGAAATGTTTGAGTGAATTATAATGTGTGTGATGTTACTTAACCCTTTTTTAGAATAACTACTCTTCTTGATTGTAGGCAACTGGGTTTGTAAGGAAAAGTTGCGCACCCCAACTCTCAGTATAACACAGATTCTGTATCAGCCTGGACTGCTATAAAATGATTCCAAGAACATAAAGGTTGTTCACAATGTTTTAGTCACAAAAATATTAAAGAGTTCCCTTAATTTAATACAATTATTGCAGAGAGTAATGTCAGGTATTATGTACTTAACATAAACCACATAGCAACAAGATTCAATAAGGTATTGTTTTTAAGTAGGCCTTGCAACATTTAAGAACTAAGTGAATATGAGACAGTTACCAAGGCTATAGATGAGGGAAAGGTGGTACACACAGTCTACCTAGACCTCGCTAAAGCATTCAACACCATTCCCCATTCTGGTATTATAGACAAACTCACCAGCCTGAACATAAATCCCTACGTCACAAGATGGGTTGCCAACTGGCTCATGGACAGATCAATATGAATAGGGGCTAGGCATATAGAAGTCCTGGAGGCCAACCACAGAGAAGGGCAATCCTTGGTGTCAGTCTGTCTGGTGGGATCAGGATGAAGAAATTCTGTCACTGTGTGTTGGCTGGCAAGACAATCAGATCACAGTAGGGAGTGCCTTAGTGGCAGAAAATCTGAGCCACTCTCTCTGGATTTAGGGACCACTCATGAAGCAGAAGAATGTGTGTGCTCTGACAGTCAGCCCAAATGCTGGACTTCTCCCAGGATGTTCATTGCAGTCAGAAACTACTGAAAAGATGTCACCCATTGCCAAATTCTCATAGCCTTTCGACACAGTGGTCAGGATTAGATTCCTCTGTGTGTGATCAGATATCATACCAGTGGCATGTTGTTGGTCTATTTAGCAATCACACCTCTGGGGACAATCTCCTGAAAGTCCTGCAATGCAGGGAAGACTGCCTTCATCTCTAAGATGTTGCTGTGAAGACTAACCTTGTACTGAGACCAGGTACCTTGGATAGTCTTCCCCTAGTAGTGCCCCTCCACCACCCTAGAAGGGAAGGGTGTATATTAGATCATCGAGCACGCATAATTTCGAATTGCCCAACATCGAACACCAAACCTCAAATGCAAACAATGTTGAAAGATCAAAATTCCGAAAACCGAAACCCTGGACTCCCATAGTTGGCCCATGCAAAGTTACACACCCTGACATCACTGGGAAATGAGAAATGTGAAGAACGTCTGCTACAAACCTCTGTTCAATAGCAGGGTAAGCAAGACACATAACATCAGAATGTTACATGTGAATGTATTACCTCCACTGTGGTGCGATCTCAGAGTTGGTATATTTAAGTAGGGGGCTGTGGGAAGCATCCATGGCTACTATGACCTGGGATAGGGAAGAACCATAACCAGAGGTTATTCTAGCCAAAATCAAATGTGGTAATGAGAGATGATGGTTATGGAAATGGGAAAATTCTATGGATAAGTAAGATAGGATCACTGAACAGCTAAAGTCCATTGAAGTACTTGCATGTGGAATCTTATAGGTTCATAGGTTAGTACTAAGCTAACTGCCCATTTCTAAGCCTAGCCAATTATCTCTTGTGAGACTCAAACCCTGCACCTTGTGTTTGTAAGGCAAACACCTTAACCATTAGGCCACTCTCCCAGCCTCTTGCTACAGGAACTAGGCAAACAGAAGCACCCATATGTCAGAGAAGACATTGAAATGAGGATGCATGAGGTCTCTGAGACAGAAACATTTGAGAGGCCTATATACAAAGAGAGTTTGGAGAGTAGCAGTCTTGCAGTTTCATTGACCATATCCAAATGGCAATTCATAAATTGTAAAAACTGAACTGGCTCCAGATTGGACTTGTCATAATTTACCGTAATGCCCAGAGACATGCACAGCTAAAGCAGGGAATGTCTGGCTTTGATCAGGGACATTTTTGAGGAAGCTACTCATCCAGGAAAGGAAAGGCCTAGAACCCCTGCAGCCTCCTCCTGATGTGCCACCTCACTGGTGATAGGAAGCAGCAGGGAAAATCCAGAAGCTGCTTCTTAACTGAGTCGTCCAAAAGGTTCCACCAGAACATTGAGGATTGAGGTATATTTAAATTTTTTTTTAGTACCAAAGAAAAACTTGGACGCCAGACACATTTTGAATCTCAGCAGGCTGCTACCATGGCCATTTATTTTGTGAACAGCCATGAAGTTGTGATGAGATTAAAGGGCCTTGCCCAAAACTGGTAATGGTGAGATCTCAGCTGAAAGTGCAGAATCCTCCTGGAATACCTCCCAATCCTTATCTGATAGTATGCATCTCTGAGATCTACTGAGCTCTTATAGTAATTCTTCAGAAAAGATAGCATGAACTGCACTATGACTATGGAACTTGATCTACTTGACAAAATAGTTCAGCTTGCTGAAATCCAAAATAGGTCTGAGCTCATTGCTTTTCTTTCATACTAAAAAGAATCTTGAATAGACTCTGGATCATCATTGGTCTGTCGGAACCTCTTGAATGACTTGGTTGAGAAGCAGTTTCCAGATTTTCCTGAGTGCTTCCCTTCACTGATAGGATGACATGTCAGCAAGGGGCTTTAGAGAGTTATTTGAAGTAACAAAAAAGGGAATCTTATAAACTCTGGATACATCTCTCAATACTTACATGTCTGACATGATGGGCTCCCAAACTTTTGGGTGGAGAGCCAAGTGCCTCCAACTGCCTCTAGAGTGTGGCAGTCAGGCAATCATTCAGAAGTGCAGGAAAGGCTTCCTTGAGAAGGCACTATGGAATTCCTGGTTCATTTGGGGGGTCTCTGTATTTAAGCTGCCCCTCTTTGAGGACCCATCAACAGGGGTGTCCTGGAAAGGCAGCTGTGACTTATAAAAAAGAGATTCTTCCCTCACTTCTGTTTCCTAGAGAAGGACTTCTGAAGAGTGGAGAAGTGGACTGCAACAGCAGAAAGCATCTTTCTGTCCTGTTTGGTCCTGGTTAGCATCCATCTGACCTTTGGGCCAGGAAGCAAGGACCCATCAAAAATGATTTTAACAAAGTATGCCTTGAAACAATCCACAAAATTGCATAGGCACATTCAGGCATGAAGATGCATGGCAATACCAGTAGCTGCAGCATGTGAAGTACCACCAGCAAGCTTACACAGCAGTCTCATGGATACATTGGCAATAGACTGAATGGTAGATAACTGAGCCTCTCGTGTCTTTTGGGAGTCCAGAGACTACTGTGTCTTCACCACTTTTGACACTCATGAGATAAGTTTTTTTTCTGAAGCCTTGTCAAATAAGCTAGACAATTCATCTCAAATAAGACAAATTAAGTTAAGTGTATGTGAGCTTTCCAAGATGGTCCAATGCCTGAGACTCCTTTTTAGGTGGATGGATCAAGAAACTTTCCTCACAGAAATATCTTTTTTGTGATGTTACATCTATAATGATGTCAACTACTGGAACCATACTCCAAAGAGGCCTATCTTTGAGTGGAACCAGGACATTATTAGGTTTTCAGGGAATAGCTTCCACCACATCAGGTTCTCGGCATGCCCTCTGGGATACCATGTCAACAAAGTTACTCAAGAAGGGGAACAATCCAGGACATGGATGGGCCTGAGCCAAAAGCCTTGAGAAATACTTACTGTTTGGGGAAAGGGGCTTCAATGGTCCACCCCCAGGCTGTTTCAACAATTCCAATATATTGCTGAAAGAGGAAGTCTCATGAGGGGACTTGGGGACACTTCCTCTTCATTGAAGCTGGTATCCTGCATGACTGACTTCTCAAGGGAGTCCAAGTGCTTCATCTTACAATACTTGCTCTTTATATGGACCTCCCTAGGGGAGACGCAAATGGAAACATGAAAGAAGCAGGGGGCACTGAATGGAGGGAGGTATTGAGGGTCATAGATGCAGGTTGTCCCAGAGCCAGCTGATTAGTAGGAAGGCCACAGAAGGAGGAAGGGATTAGGATGAATCTGCCTAGCTACTGAAATGCCTACTTCTGACCAGGATAGGATCTTTCCACAACATCAAAAGCCAAGGATAGATGAACAGAATTAATGCTCTTCAGAACCAAAGACCCAAGTAAGAACCTGGAGTCTATCACTGAACCTGTTGTCTCTGATGTTGAGACCTGCACCAAATTATGTAAGGCTGGTGCACCTAGGGGCAAGGATGACTCTAAAACTTAGAATATTATCCCTAACCCCAGTGCACTTACTCCAATGACTTGACTTCAAGAAGTACCCGGCTCCAATATGACCAGATTTAAGAACATCAAGGATGATGCCAGTGTCTCAAGTGGCTAAAGCATCAGCACCAGCAGAGGGGAGGGCAGCTGAGCAGTCAGACCCGAGAACTCTGAAACTAATTGAGATGGAGAAGGAGCAACCATACCTGGAACTGAAAATGCCACAGACTCGGACCTTGGGGCCTCAGATGCAGGAATGATATCAAGATCCATCTGAGCTTTGCACAAAGGAATGCATCAGCTGCTCAGAATTATATGATTTCAGTCTCCTAACTCATCTGGTAGATTGAGAATGCACCACAGAAGCTGGCTTTGAGTGTTTCTTAATCAGTGGAACCAAAATTCAGATCTGGAAGGATGAGGCTTGGATCTAAGAGAGAGGGAACGATGATTCCAGAGAATATTTGGCCAGGGTAATGTGGAACAAAGGGGAATGGACCCTGGCCTAGGAGCCTGAGGATCCATAGAAAGGAAAGGACTAGAGATATATACTAAAGGTGAGAGAGTTGGAGGATTCAGAGTCTAAAACAGTCACAACAGATGGCTGGAGCCAGTGTGGCACTCAAGGTCCAGAAATAGAACAAGCCAGAAGAATCAAAGATCAACCAGCCTTCAGATGTGGCAGACCATCAGTATAAGAGGAGGAATGTTTGCATTTCTCTTTGTCCTTTGGCTTGGAACCATGTGAAGTCAGAGAAGAATCATTCTTGCTAGGCTTTTCCTTCTTCCTCTTTGTCTTCTTTTCCTCCTTTTACCTGGGGAAGCAGAAGATGCAGAGGCCAAGACTGGAAAAGGCCTTTTATCGCAAGTTTGGCATTCCAATTGGCCAGCTCTTTGATGCCAAAAGCAGCACAAGGCTGGCATTCAAAATCAAAGAGTGCCACACTCAAACAATAGACATGTTTGTCTTTTTGGGGCAATTTGTGCCCACACTTGATACATTTTTTTAAAAACAAAAGCTGTCTTAGACATCATGTAGTGGAGAAAAAAGTATTTCCCACTAAGCAAGAAAAAACACAAAACTTCACAAAAATGACACAACCATCAAATATCAAAATGAAAAAAGAAATACACACACACACACACACACAAACACAAGTGCATGCACACACACACACACACACACACACACACACACACACACACACACACACACACGCATATATATATATATATATATATATATATATATATATATATATATATATATAAGATTTTTTTCCGAAAGGGAAAAACACAGCTAAATGCCTAACCTACTTAATGCAAGCAAATGCACTAAATTAAACACACTATCTATAGTATTAAAAGAAGATCCTCCCCAGTATTCATGAAACTCAATGCAGGAATAGTGCTATTCCTGCAAGGAGTGTTCTGTGTCGGTGTAGAGCAGCAGTGCACCTTGCATATGCATGAAGGCCCATTGCTGTACTCTCATTCAGTTCATCAACTCATATAACATACTGAGATATGTTAAAAAAGCAATCAAGATCCCACTATCTCCGTTGCTACCTCTGCACAGCACTGATGTACTGCATAAGTGTGGAAACATGTCCCTCACGCATGTGCAGTACATCAGAAATGCCCACGATCCCGGAAAACTGTGGAAGGGCAGCATGGAGGCATGATACAATGACATTGTTTAAGAAAGGTAAGTATTGTTTTTATTAAATAATGTCATTGCATAACAGCAATAACCCATGGCTGGGTATGGGCAATGCTGAATTTACCCACAGTTGGCATTGCTTGGCCATGAGGGCACCAAACCACACCAATTGTGGGTAAATCCAGCATTACCCACACCCAGTTGTGGGTTATTGCTTAAATATAACATTATACGTATGCTATGCATAAATGTGCCTTAATCAGTTTGTATCCATCAGACCTTGTTCTGCCCAGCAACAAAACAGTCAGACCTGCCAAATTTTAAACCTGGGATGCTGTCCTCAACAATCACACCAACATACCACTACACCATCTGAGCTGTGAGAATTTGGAGTGCTTTAACAAACATATCCTGCATTCAGGTCATTTAATATTAATTAAAAAAAATAAATAAAAAACAGCAGGCCTAGTGTTGAATCCTCACCACTATAGTTAGAGGAATGCACCACTTCACCAGTTAAGCTGTAAGAATAAATGTTGCTTTTTCAAACATATCATGTGATAGAGGCATACGACATTAGGGAGAAAGCTTTGTGGAACCTTGTGTGTGTTGTATATAGTCATAGATATATATATATATATATATATATATATATATATATATATATATATATATATATACATATATATGGATTCACTTTATATCCTCGAAATACTAAAATATCGAAATTCAGTATTTCAAAGAAGCTATAAAGTCGAATGTTTAAAATGGTGAAAACTCAGAGCGTGAAATTCGGAATCTTGCACACCGGAGATTTTTAATTTCTCGCTACTACTGCACACACACACACCATCCTTTCCACACACAAACACAAGCTGTGCCCCCACACCTCCCTACTTAAATATTATAACTCTGAGGTCACACTAAACACAAACAAACACACACCATCACACAAGCTACATGCTGCTCACACACACACATCACAGCAACAAAACACACTAACACACACCACAGCCCCTACCCAAAACCCTTAACACACACACACACACACACACACACACACACACACACACACACACACACACACACACACAAAATCTGAATCCGTAACCACAGCAGAACCTCAGAAGTGTGAAATTCAAAACCTCCAATATTCAAGATTTTGTATTTCACGCTTCTGAGCTTTCGCTCTTTTCAGGATTCCACTTTATGTGCTCGAAATACTGAATTACGACATTTCAGTAATTCGAGCTTCTAAAGTGAATCCACATACACACACACACACACATATATATATATATATATATATATATTTATATATATATATATATATATATATATATATATGTCTGATGAAACATATATATGTAAACATACAGTCTTAATATAGATATACATATATTAAATATAAAGGAAGGAAAATAATATATATATATATATATATATATATATATATATATATATATATATATATAAATATATATATATATATATATATATATGTGTGTGTGTATATATAACATGCAGGGCAGTTATATCTCAGAACCATCCCTCTCAACCTGCAAGGAACCTGTACAAATACTGTATAAGGGGGGAATGGGTCACATAAACGGACGTATTTCAAAAATCGCTGTTACAAATTAAGACGTGTCACAGCAACAGTGTGTGTTTCAGCAGACAATCACTGAAGCATATGATGATGGAAACTGCAATATCATGTCATTTATTTACTGACATAAATCCCAGGATCATCACCGTGATTTACCAGACAAATAGAAATAAATTGTGGAATTGAACAAAAGTATGGTCCAAACATCTGGACATTCTGTGGAAAATCTGGCAGTGGAGAGGTATGTTCAGAACCCCTTAATGCAATGAATGTGGACCAACCCTGACAAAGTGGGGGGGGGGGGTGGGGGCAAAGGCCTCAAAATAGGGACATGTCCAAAATACGTCAGTAGCTAAGCTGAGAACATTCATATAATAACAGTGTATGTCCTAACATATATCAACTGAAATATCATAATTTCAGGATTCAATTGTTTCTCATTAGATACTGACCTCATTCTCCACATCATCCCATTGATCTGTCATGCATACATAACAATTATGGGGACCAGACCAAAGATATTGGACACACAACTGGACATCCTATGAATATGTGGACATAACACAACATTAGGGAAAATACACTGAGCTACCAAGCAATGTCCAGACTACAATCAGACTGACATAATAGTACCCAGGTCCAGCTTTGGGGCTGTACACATGCAGTAGCAAGTATAACAGGCAGTACAGGGATGTAATACTAGTGGAACACAGACAATGGTGTGAAAGTGCATACCCTCAGACAAGTGCACCACAGTCACAGCAACATACCAGTAAGCAAACAAAACATGACAGTATAATACCATCTGAGTAACCACATACCGTTTTCCACTCACACATTACCCCTACATATAGTGCCTCAATTCACAGTGTACTGAGAATCCTGAGGTGTTACATGACATTTCCCAGTCAGCCCCTACAAGCATACGGATCTGATAGACCACCAGCAGCTGTAACAGCATGCAGAGTCAGACAGGTAAAGGATGTATGGCACTCACAGCTGCTACTCTCCCTACCCAGCCTAAAAAACATATACACACAACACTGCTACACAGTCTTTGCAGTCTGTTCACAATGGCCAGACAGACATACTGTCATATGTGCAGATTTCCACAGAATTACCAGGGTAATTTTGGCCACCACTGCATACCATGGCCAGGAGACTGCCAGGTCATTTTCATACTAACTAGAGTGCAGCTGGTAATTAATGATATACCATACCTCTGCACCTTGTAGTGCAGGACATTTGGACAATGCATGTCACACTTATGGGACAGGGGGCTGGAAAGAGGGACATATCACACATTATGGTGTTACAAACTGATACAGTAGCTGCTGTTACATGTGTTGTTCTAACATCACATCCCTGAAGGAAATGATGTATGGAACACCAATGGATGACAACACTTACTGACTACAATCCTCACATTATCCTACCAACCCCACAAAAACAGATGTTGGTCAAGGAACAGACCAAGCATAATAGGCAAACATCTGGCCAGTCTGTGGAGAACATGCCATTTGAGAGCTAAGTCAGAGGCATATCACTGTCAGTTGTCAAGTCACCCAGTAAATGCATGCCCAGACAAATCCTGTCAATGTAGCAACCCCCCATGTGTATAACAACACTAATGACATAGAAGCTGTACCAAACTCTGGAGCTTTGTCCCCCATGTTGCTGGGATGTCTACAAATGTCCTGTCCTGTGAGGTGTTTCCACCTACTGTCTGTGAAGCTGTAGCCCCCCACACCTCTGTAATGTCCCCCACGCAGGCCAGGTAAATGGGCAAGGCCCACAAGAAGGGCATCCCATATGTTGGGACTAGCAGCTGGGTCCAGGCCCATAACACAATACTATGTGTGCACCTACATAGCTTTATGGCCTCTGGAGTACCTAACAGGGAAACATCAACCCCCTCAAGGTAGGCTGAATGCCTGTGGTGGACAGCAGCAATACACTCACCACAGACCTGATTCCTAGATTGGCCATACAAGCCAAATCAGGAGCACAGACCAACCTGGCATCAAGTCAGCCTTTGTCTGATCAAGCATATAAGGTCAAAGGTGGAGTACTGTAAGGCTAACTATGAGTACAAATTGGACACATCCACCAAGGCCAATTTCAAGGCCATCTTCACGTATGTCTGGAATCTCTGAGGCCACAAACCAACCCACTTTGTAATGGTGGTCAATGAGACCACATACACATACAACATAGCTATAAACAACCTGCTGCAGATAAGTTTAGGGCAAACATCACCCCCTGGCTCAGCAGCACTATAGCTGGATATGCACAGTACCCACAGTCCTCCCCTCATTACCAGTGAGCAGGTACATATTGCCTACTGAAAGGCAACAAATGTAAGTATCCATGGCAAATGATAACATCACTGTCTGCATCCTACATGAACACAGGCATATGCCCCAGCTCCATTACACACCATAGTCACACCAAGCCTTGGCACTATCCACATGGAAGATGGCCAATGTCATCCCTCGACACAAACATGAATGAGGAGTACAGGAGTAGGAAATTAAGTAGCCCTCATTGGGGGGAATATGACACCTCAGGGCCAGCAGTGCAATGCAACCAGATGCAGCTCTACTACGGTACAGGGTGATGGTGTGGTTGTGATTGTTGGCTACTGGTATTCAATATAGATGTGCAAGTTCTGTACACATGGCTGCCAAATGTATGAGGTCCTGTGATGTGCCTCCCTTGTTATGTCTCCCAGGAGCAATGTCGCATCAGCAAAGGTCAACTTTCTCAGCGGCTGAGACAAATATAATCATCAAAGCCATACTACACAACCATGCCATAATGTGTGGCTGGAGCAACATCTGCTGGAGAGGACTGGCCTGTGGGATGACATTGTCCACAGGGTAAATGATGTCGACCTGCACGCTTGTACATATGAGCAGGTCTGACATCGTGAAAGTCACCTCATACACCATACATGCAAAAGGCTGCTGCAGTGGCCAGGGACAGCACAGGTACATGTGTGGGCCTGGCCTTGAAGCCCCACTGCACCCACCGAGAAACTCCATGGGTACCTTGGGGCACCCATGCCAGTACAACATCAGAGTACAGACCCCCTACATACTGGAGGTGGTTGGCACCCAGACAATGGATCAGGGGTGTGCAGGTAAAGCCCCAGTGTAGATTACTAGACTAGTGTAGCAGACATACTTGTAATTGTAGAGTATCGAAGTGTATGTGTCAGGTCAGATTGCAGTTGTGGATGGGGTTTTCTAATGCACAGATGTGCACATCTATGGTGAAGGACAGGAAATTCCATAGTATTGGGGGATGGACTGTAATTGTGCAGACATGCTGCATCCATCCTGCACCAATGCCACATGTAGGTCTGCTGACCATGCTCCCCTCACACAACTACCTAGGTTGCTCTGGCCTGCATGTGGGATGGCAGCCTGCAGCTGGTGAGTATGCAATTGTACTTTTGTGGTTTGCCAGTACCCCAGGCATGTGAAGGCCATGCAATGTACCATGCACACAACTGTCACTCATAGCCATATTGCTTTATGTGTATGTTCACTTTTGTTGGGGTCAACACCATTGCATCACAGTGGTCACCACAGGGGGCCTATCTGATGAGAATGTATCATCCCTGTAGCATAACTCATGGCCTATCAGTGCAAGACGTCTGGACAGATAGCAACAAAATGGGTGGACAAACGGCCTAAGGTAGGGACATGTGTGAAATATTGCTGTCATATAGTGGATATAAACAATGCACACACCCCTGTTAAGATGCCAGGTGTTTGTGATGTATATACAAATTGAGACCACAATATGTCAGTCCTCATCTTTTCCAAACTGTAACGTGACCTTTGACATGAACAATTCCCTGTACAAACAATCAATCTGTTGGCCACCAAATATGGAGTATACAAACCTCACAATACGCCGGATGCATATGTGTGCACACCCTTCAAATAATATGTTATTGCAGCAGCTTGTGATTTACTGATAGCATACAGTCTGCTTGAGTTCACACCAGCCATCAAATAAAGGCACTCTGACTAACACCAAATAAAAGTCTGCTGTCCAAGTGGGATAATCATGACATTTGCTCAGTTGCCTGCAACAGCAACTGCCATGGCTTGCAGGCAGCATACAAATCAGCAAAGGGATCTCATATTTAAAAGCTATCAGTCAAGAGTAGTGTACAACAACATTACCCTTAAACTGGATTATATAGAAAGGGGTTATAAAAGTAAAGATATAGACAGGCACATTAAAGAGGCATGGAAAGATAGACATGGTAGGTGTAAACCATACTTTACCAACAATGCAACAGTATGCGACCCACATGTAGGTAGTGTTGTTGAGAGTAGTGAGATGCTACAACAGATCACTAATGAGAGTAGTAATGATCTGAGAATAACTTTGACATATGCTGGTAATATAAATATGATCTGCAATGTCATTAATAAGAACTGGGATATACTCTCTACTTCAGATGGGTTGATGGAGATAGTAGGAGACAAACCTAAGTTTAGCTTTCGAAATAATAAGACCCTAAAGAACCATCTTTGTTATAAATCTAGTTTAAATATGACTGCTCTTAGATCAGATAGAGTAGGTACATATACATGCAGGAGTTGTACTGCCTGTGCATATATACACACAGGTACTAACTTTGTACACCCTAAGCTAGGCTTCAGAATAGAGTCTTCTCACTATGCTGACTGCAAAACAGTCAATGTAATATATTTGAGTTATTGTGTCAGATGTTTTTCATATTAGATTGGCATGACTAATTGACAGTTCAAAGACAGGATACTTGAACATATGAGGGGTATAAGAAATAAAAAGGAAAGTTGTACATTGGCTGTGCACATCAAGACTGAAGGTAGTGAGCGTATGTTTACGTTTCTGGTCTTGGAAATACTGGCAGTCAGATAAAGGGGAGGAGCTATGAGGAATATTACTGAGGCGGCTGAACAAAAATGGATTATGTTACTGAGCGCTGATAAAGGGCCTGGTTTGAATAATATGGTCTCCATTAAACCTTTCCTGAAAGCGAGACAGTTGAGACACTAGTTTAGTTTCTGTATGCTGTGATGTTTTTAAAAATGTTAAGTATGGCTTTAAATAATTTAATTGTTTTTAATTGAAGTAATTAATGTTAATTGGAATACTATTTAATGTGTTTTTTTAAGTCATTTTTATCTAAGTCTGATGAAGAGGTGAACCCTTGAAAGCACTTACAATAAATTGGATATTCTGCTGTGTTACATCCAGTGCTACAGTGTTTTTTTCTCATTTGCTTATTTTTGCTCTGGTTGTTTTATTGCCTGAGGCTATATTCTTTGTTTATACTGCAGATAACATTGGGTAATGCAGCAATTCAGGTCATAGCCTGCTATAGGTCCCCAACCATGTCCCAAGACTCACACTGCTCATTCCTAAGCACCCAGGAAAATATCAGGGTCCAACCTAACGGGTCTACATTATAACATAGAAGTCTTACAACTTTGAATGTTATAATATTGAACCCAGTAGAGCGAACGCTGGAAATAGCGAAGCTGCAGAACACCAAATAGTTTCCTAGGGAAAGTATTCGGTGGGCAGTTTCTGCAGCTTTGCTATTTCCTTGACTGTGGAGCAAAGGTTACGGACCGGGTTAAGGTAAGTTTGCGAATGAAGGTGAGTGTGGGATTGGGCGTGGGTTAGGTGAGTTAGGGCGTGGGTCAGGTAAGTGTGTGACTGTGTAGACGTGAGGGTTAGGGTGGGATAGGTGAGTTAGGGTTAGGGAGTGGGTAAGGTGAGTGTGCGATAGTGACGGACCTTAGAGTTAGGGTTGGGTTAAGGTAAGTGGATAGCTAGTGGTGTATGTATGGTTTAGTGTAGGGTTTTGTGAAGTGTGTGTGTGTGTGGATTATTTATTTTGGTGTGCTTGTGTTGTGTGTATGTTTGTCGGAACAGAAAATTTTTTCCCTGAGAAAAAATCACTATTCTGACTGTTCGGTTTTCTGGTGTTTCACTCTACTGGGTTTGATATTATAATATTCGAAGTTGTAAGACTTCAATGTTATAATATAGACCCCAACCTAACACTCTCATACAGGGTGACTACAACTACCCCTCCATTAACTGGGAAAACTACGCATGTACCAAAACACTTGCCCAATGTTTCCTGAAATTCATTAATTACAATGCCCTGGACCAGCTCATTCATATCCCAACTACAGGTGGCAACATCCTTGACCTGGTCTTTACTAACATGGACAACTGTTGCTCTACACCAATAGTCAAATTCTCCTTGGTTAGATCTACCCACAAACTAATCACCTTGGGAATCTACATCACTCCCACCCCCCTGCAAAGGTAGCAACCATGACAAACTTCTACAAAGCTAACCTTGGGCTCCTTAAAACAGAGGTGGCTAAGTTCACAGCACCCATGCAAATGGAGAATAGTTGCATGACCACCAAATCATACACCAATGCACTGTATGAACACATACACATATGCATGGATCTTGCCATACCTAATAGAACCAAGATGCTGTCTTGCAAAACAGGAAGCCAATCTTGTGGTCCACTGTCATACACAAACTCAACAACAGAACAAATAAACTGATGTGGAATAAGGTGAAGTCCCAAGACTGGAACAACTCCCATATCAGCCTCAACAAAAGGTTGAGATCACTTATCAAATCCTCTAATGCTAGCAGATAGTAAAGACAAATACAAGGCCTTCTATAATTAAGTAAATAATCTCCACGCCAGTACCCAGATGTGCTCTGAGCTACAGCACAATGGTACCTCCTATACTGAGCCAACAGATATTGCCAATATACTGTCTGACAGATTCAGTGCCAACCTTAACCCTCTCACCCCCCAAAGGAACAATCACAATACCAGTAGATTACCAGACACCCAGTATTAATACTGCACATGTTAAAATAGCACTGTCCAAGGCCAGGAATACATATTCTATGGGACCTGACAATATCCTTCGCTGTGTTCTACATGAAATACAGAGTGACCTGTCACCACACCTGTGTGCCCTGTTCATTCACAGCCTCACCTCGGGCTTTGTCCCTGACAAATGGCACACTGCTTCAATCATCCCTCTCCACAAAGGAGGAGTGACTACAGTCCTTGGGAACTATCACCCCATTAGCCTGACAAGTCTGATATGCAAAGTTATGGAATGCATCAGCATGGACCTAATAAACAAGGATACAGGGAATCTCCAAACTCTGGATCCCACACATTTTGGTTTTGTGGAGGGTAGATCATTCCTGTTCAACCTAGTCAACTTCTTTGAGTCAGTCACCAGAGCTGTGGATGATGTCAAGGTGGTCATACAGCATATCTTGATCTGGCCAAGGCCTTTGATACAATATCCCACTCTGGAATCATAGAAAATGCACTAAGGTAGGCATCAACCCCTATATCTCTAGGTGGGTTGCAAACAGACTCACAGATAGAACCCATGGTGTGTAAGTAGCTGACTACAAGTCACACTGCCAACCAATCATGAGTGGAGTCCCACAGTGTTCATTCCTTGTCCTCTCCTGTTTGGAATCTACTTCTCTGAAGACCACACCATGACAAAGGTACTCTGGTTGACAAAGTTCACAGATGGTTGCATGTTGGGAGCTATTATTAACTACCCAAGTGATGTTGCCATCCAGCAGAAAGGCCTTATTGAGACAAATGACTCATGTCAGAACCATGGCCTTAAGCTCAATGGCCAAATATGTGTCAGCATCCCCTTTGGGAAAAACTCAGTTCTCATAAATTACCACATTGATGGTAGTCCACTGAACACAGAAGGCATTATAAGAGATCTGTGAACACAGGTCGACAGCAACCTCTCTTTTGACCACCACATTGCCACTGTGGTCAGACAGTCCTTCTATGTGGCACATCAGATTACTAATGGTTTTGCACCCAGGAAGAAGGGGATCATTGTCTTCCTCTACTCTTCCCTCATTAGGCCAATCATCAAGTACAATGCCCCATTTGGCATGTACCTCAATAGACATCTGCAACAACTGGAAAGACCACAAACATACCTCACAAAGATGATACTAGGCCTTAAACAGTTGTCCTATATGGACAGACTCAAAACACTCCAACTATTCTGTCTCATATTGCCTACTTTGAGGCGATCTCTGCTTGACTTGCAAAGCCATGTCTGACCCAGCTCTGTTAGAAATGCTACATCGAAAGATATCCCAATCCCTCCACACAGCATGCTCCAGAGACCACAATCAACAGAACATGCCAGAAAACAGGTTCATAACCTAGATACTGCTCATGCTATGGACTAGATGTCCCATACATGTCAAACAGAGCACCTCACTGGCTCTTTTCAAGAGTAATCTTGATGAATGGATGGGAAATAAAGAATTTTCCCCAGGGATCACTCCAGTGGCTCTACTCCACACAGGCACTGGGAAATAATATCAGGTGGCACAATGCCATGGTAATCCTCTGGCTAAGCTTGTAAAGGCTCCAGGGTCATTAGCCTAGTACACACCTATAAACCTATGAAACTAAACATCTGGATATTCCATACACATCTGTACAGAGGACTGGAATGGCCTGCATAATGGTTTATCATGCTGCATGTGAGGCAGATGTCATTACCACACTATATAAATTAATGCCATTGGGAGGTGGCAAACAGGCATGGATGGTACACCAATCAAAATGCTATCAGCAAACAGGATATGATCTTTGCCCAAAAAGATACATACACATACACACCTATCTAGCTATGTGTACTATAGTGTTACACACTTACCAGATGCGCCACAGAGCTTACATGATTTCCCCTAGTCTCAAGGTACTTCTAAGGTGAATGACATCAGCAGACCTAGTAAAGTAGGGTTCATAGGTGTGTGCTAGGCTAATGGCCCTGGAGCCTTTACAAGCCTAGCCCATAGGATTACCCTGACATTGTGCCAACCGACCTTAGTTCCTAGTGCCTCTGTCGAGTAGAGCCACTGGAGTGATCCCCGGGGTGAATTCTCTGTTTCCCATCCACTAATCAAGATTTCTCTTGAAGAGGGACACTTATGTGCTCTCCTTGACATGTATGGGAAGTCTATTCCATAGCATGGGCAGTCTCTGGGTTATGAATCTGTCCTTCCAGTATGTTCTGTTGATTGTGGTAATGAGGTTGAGGTCTCTGAAGTGTGTGGTGTGGAAAGATTGGGATTTCTTTAGATGTAGCATTTCTAACAGAGCTGGGTCAGACATGGCTTTGTAAGTCAGGCAGAAATCCCGTCTAAGTAGGAAATATGAGACAGAGAATAGTTGGAGTTTTTGAGTCTGTCCATATAGTACAAGTATTTAAGGCCTAGGATCCTCTTTGTGAGGTACTTTTGCGGTGTCGCCAGTTGTTGCAGGTGTCTAGTGAGGTACATGCCAAATGGGGCACTGTACTCGATAACTGGCCTAATGAGGGAAGAGTAGAGAGAGACATTGACCTCTATCTTCCTGGATGCAAAACCCTTAGTACTGAGATGTCGCACACAGAAGGGCTTACTGACCACAGTGGCAATGTGGTGGTCAAAAGAGAGGTTGCGGTCAGCCTGTGTCCCCAGATCTGTTATAGCACATTCTGTGTTCAGTGGACTACCATCAATGTGGTAATTCATGGGAACTGGCTTTTTGCCCAAAGGGGATGACGACACAATTTTTGGCATTGAGCTTAAGGCCATGGTTCTGACACAAGTAGTTTGTCTCAGTGGGCATCACTTGTGGAGTTAGTAACAGCTCCCAACTTGCACTCATCTGCGAACTTATCAGCCAGAGACCCTTTGTCTTGGCCTAGACTTCAGAGAAGTAAATAGTAAACAGGAGAGGACACAGGACTGAAGCCTGTGGGACTCCACTCTTGACTGGTCAGTAGTCTGATTTGGAGTCAGATACTTTCACACTGTGGGTTCTATCTGTGAGCCAGTTTGTAACCCACCTAGTGATATAGGGGTTGATGCCTAGCTTAGTGAGTTTGTCTATGAATCCTGAGTGGGGAATGGTATCAAAGGCCTTGGCAGATCAAGGTAGGCTGTATGAACCAACTTGCCTTCATCCACAGCTCTGGTGACTGACTCAAAGAAGTTGACCACATTGAATCGGCATGATCTAGCCTTCATGAAACCAAACTGTGTGGGATCTAGAGTCTGGAGATTCCCTATATCCTTGTTTTTTTAGGTCCATGATGATGCCTTCCATTGCTTTGCATATCAGACTCATCAGGCTAATGGGGTGGAGAGGGATGACTGTAGCAGTGCATTTGGTAGGGACAACGCCTGAGGTGAGGCTGTGACTGAACAGGGCACACAAGGTGAGGTGCCAATTCACTGCGTAGTTCATGTAGAGCACAGCCAGGGATATTGTCTGGTCCCATAGAAGCTGTATTCTTGGCCTTGGACAGTGCTGTTTTAACCTGTGCAGCAGTAATACTGGGTGCCTGGCAATCTCCTGGTACAGTGATTGGTCCTGGGGGGGGGGTGGGGGGCTAAAGTTGGCACCGAATCTGTTGGCCAGTATATTGGCAAAATCTCTTGGCTTGGTATAGGCGGTACCATTGTGCAGTAGCTCAGACCACATCTGGGTATTGCCATGGAGATTCTTTACATAAGTATAGAAGGCCTTGCGGTTGTCTTTGCTATCTGCTGCAATTCTGTTTTCATAGCTCGCTTTAGAGGATTTGATGAGGGATCTCAACTTTCTGTTGAGGCTGATAAGGGTTTTTTTCCAGTCTTGTGGATACACCTTATTCTGCATCAGTTTCCTCCTTCTGTTGTACAGTTTGTTTATGGCAGGGGAGCATCAGATTGGCTTCCTTTTTTTGCCAGAGTCCGTCTTGATTCTATTGGGTATGGCGAGGTCCATACATTTGTGTACATGTTCGTACAGTGCATTGGTGTATGGCTCATTGGTCATGCAACTATTCTCCATTTGCATTGGTGCTGTGAAGTTAGCTACCTCTGTTTTTAGGAGACCAAAGTTAGCCTTGGAGAAGTTTTTCATGATGGTTTCCTTTGCAGCGGAGGGTAGGAGGGATGTGGATTTCCATGGTGATTATTTAGCGGTCAGATCTAACCAGGGAAGAGTTGACTACTGGTGTAGAGCAACAGTCACCCATGTTTATAATGACCAGGTCAAGGATATTGCTACCTCTAGTGAGGGTAAGAATGAGCTGGTCCAGGGCACTGGAATTAATGAATTTCAGATAACATTGGGCAAGTGTATTGGTACATGAATAGCTTTCCCAGTTAATGGAGGGGTAGTTGAAGTCGCCCAGTATGAGAGTGTTAGGTTAGACCCTAACATTCTCCAGGGTGCTTAGGAATGTGGAGTGTGAGTCTTTGGACATAGTTGGGGACCTATAGCAGGCTACAACCTGAATCACTGTCTTACCCAATGTTAGCTGCACCTGAAGTATCTGAGATGCATTATGTTGGGCTACCAGTATGTAGGTGTGTGCATTCTTTATGAATATGGAAACACCACCATCTTTGGAGCTTTGGTCCAGAAGGGTGATGGGACATTTACTGGGTGGTACACAAATCACAATGGTATAATCCACATAGTATATGATTCTCACACTCACACAGTTGCCAGTACTGAGATTAGAATGCCTGCCTATTTAGTTATTTCTATGGCACTGTTATGCACTTATCAGATGCACCACGGAGCTTACATGATTTTGTCCAGTCCCAAGGTACTTCTAAGGTGAATGACATCAGCAGGCCTAGTAAAGTAGGGTGATGGGACAATTACAGGGTGAGACGCAAATAAAAATGGTATAACCCACACAGTATATGATTCTCTCTCTCTCTCACACACACACACACACACACACACACACACACACACACACACACACACACACACACACACACACACACACACACACACAAACATACTTGCCAGTATTGAGATTAGAATCCATGCCTATCTAGTTATGTTTACTACATTGTTACACAGTTATCACATCCACTACTGAGCTTACTGGGTTAACAACTGGCCAAAGGTACTGATAACTGCACAGCTGAGGTGAACTGTTACAGGTGCCAGAAAGTCTACCTTCAGTTTTTCCCTTAGATCGTGCAAGTTGTTTCTTTCCTGCATTTCAAATAGCCTAATAGCTTTGCACTTCAACAGGTTTATTTATCAGGTATTCCAGCACACCTGATAGCCATCAGCAGTGGTCATTCCTCACAGAATTAGCTTCAGTACTTAGTAGTTATGATCACACCTCCTAGCATGATTAAAGTGCAGTTCTCTGTACTTTGGCCTATTAACCTGGTGCACTTGGGCATTCGAAGGTACTGTTGAAACTGCATCTTGTACCCAGACAACACTCTCCTCTGAACTCACAACACTCAGACTTGTGAGATATGGATCAATTTCAGTAGATCGAACTTTTAAACGTTTGAAGATGATATGACTGTGACCATAACATTGAACATTTAAAAGTTCGAAAACTGAGGAAAGAAGAAAAAAAAGAAAAAAAAAAACACAAAACTAAACCTGCGCAGCAGGGGGGCAAGCCCCCCTGCACCCCCTACGCCCCCTGCTACTTAAATATACCTACTCTGAGATTGCACTACATTGCAGAAAAGGGAAATCTTCCCATTCCGCACTGGACGCTAATCTCCATTCATTCCGTTCGAACTTTTAAATGTTCAATGTTAAGGTCTTGGCCATATCATCTTTGAACATTTAAAAGTTCGTGCTACTGAAGGTGACCCATGAGAGATACCCCTATATCATCATTTTGGAAGATGTGCAATCTTCAGTGAACACTGCACTAGTTGGTCAAGAGGAGAAGGGTCAACACCTGCAACACACCACATGGAATACATACCCCTCCAGAACACACATTATCACAGCTATGACATACAAAGAATAACCACACACCCACCTTCACTGTGGCACTCGCTAGAAATTTACCCAAACAGTGTAGACCACCAAGACTGATGCACACTTGACCACCGCAATACAGCACAAACCACAGGACACAGATCTCACCTACACAGTGTGCCCCTCAACCCAAGATCCAAAGCCTAAACACCCTGCCTGATACAGTCATCATAGGTAATGTGATGCCTGTGCCCTGGCGCAGCAATCAAGGAGCCTCAATCCTTACCACTAACACCAGAGAGAATGTCTCATATATGAGGAAAGGATAACAAATACACACAGTAAAGTACAATTTCCCTTAAGTGCACACAGAGATCACAGTCAGTCTGGGGCTGGCTGCTCCCTTGTTCCCCAGGTCCCCAATAAGACTCCCCACTGGCACAGCTATAAGGTCCAGATCTCAGCCTAGCTGGCAAAATAACCTCCAGTACCCTCTCTGTTCAACCAGTGCTTCATGTACCTGTCCACGTAGCTGACACACACACACACTTTCAGATAAGTATTTATAAAACTTCATAGACACTCCTGGGAAAGGCTGACACAGATTCTCCAGCTGTGCCTCTTTACTCAGACTATACAGTAGTAATTACTGCCACCACCTGCTAATAATTATCAGCTATCCTAAGGCCCTTAAAAGGGTGTCCAACTATTATTGTGCAATATTATTATCCAATAGTAGTGTGACTAATCGGTCAAGGCTTATTAGTATGGCCTTGTACAATAAACTCTATAAATATGCAATGCACTCTGGAGCTTACTTATCTCTACACAAATCAGCCACAGCTAGAAGGTTTAAAAACATTTAATAATAAGTGATTAAAGCCACAAGATAATACTACTACACCATACTGCCATTCAGGAGTTCAGAGATCACACAGAAACTTAAAATAATTTAGAAGTACAGTTCTCACATAACAGAAAACACTTAGTTTAATCTTTATAGTCCTAGCTATTTCTACAAGAAAACACACTTCTAAGATAACTTACTTAAGAGCATAGGCAGTGCTGAGTTAGATGTCCAAGATCAAAATGCTTACAGTCTCCCTCTGAGCAATAGATTTTAAAATCACTAACGAACATTTCTGCTGGGCACTCCCAGACTACATCATTTTGACACTTAGGTTTTCCCAGTATACTGATTACATCATTTTGACACTTAGTCTGGAGTTCCCAGGCCAACAGGCTACATTATTTAGCAAGCTAACACCTGCTCAAGAAACTACAACAATAAAAGACATTTCACATGTACACTCTAGTAATTATTCCTTAAGTTAAAACAATAGACAGAATTTTTGTTTTTCAAGTCATCCTTGAGAAACGCTGCTTGAGAGGGCTAGGTCTGTCTGACTGTACCTCACCCCATTCCCTGTCTTGAGAGCCCATCTGCATTGGCATTGCTAATCCCACTGCGGTGCTGCACTGACATATCATTTGCTTGCAACCCCAGGCTCCATTTTAGCAACTTGGCATTTTGCTGGCTGGCTCTGTTTAATCATGTTAGATGGTTGTGATCTGTCATTACAGTGAATTTTCTTACATACAGATAAGGTTGAAGTTTCTGCAATGCCCACACTATGGTTACCCTGCTGTCCCTAAGAATGCCCTCACCTGCTTTTTGGTAACAGGTGCAGGCCATGCCTGAATAGCTTCCACTTTGGCAGGTTCTAGCCTTATCTTACCACTCCCCACTCTATGTCCTAGGTAGGAGACCTCTGCCATACCCACCTGACCTTTGCTCGTCATAATGGTCAACCCTGCCCTCTGTAATCTGCACAGCACCTCCCAGATATGCCTGAAGGTGCTCTGGCCAGGAACAGCTGTAGATGGCAATATCATCTGGGTAAGCAAGGGCAAACCCTCCTGCACCTGCTAGGATATAATCTACCAGCCTCTGGAAAGTTGCTGGGGCATTCTTCATCCTAAAGGGCATCTTTGTGAACTTGTACAAGCCAAAAGGGGTTATAAAGGCTGAGTTTTCTCTAGCACTAGGAGTCAAGGGCACCAGCCAGTAACCCTTGGTAAGATCAATGGTTGTAAGATACTTATCCCCACCTGGCTGCTCTTGGGCCTCATCTGTCCTAGGCATGGGTAAGCATCCGACTCTGTGTAACTATTTAATTTACTGTAGTCCTCACTGAACCTGGTGCTGCCATCCTTCTTTGGCACCAGCACCACTGGGGAGGCCCAGGGACTGTTGGACTCTTGAATCACTCATAGTGCCAACATCTCCTTTACCTCTTCCCTCAGAGTCTGTCTGACTCTCTCAGGCACCCTATAAGGGGCCTGCCTAATAGGCCTTTGGGTCCTGTATCCACCTGGTGCTGCACCAGGTGGGTGCACCCTGGTTTCCCAGTGAACATGTCCCCAAATTCCTGCAACACTGCTCTAATTTCTTGGATTTGGGTAGGAGATAGCTGCTGGGATATTGCTACCCCTTCCACTGAGATCTCCCTCAGACTCCTCCTGCAATCCACTGCAAATGCTCAGCACAAGGGCTTCCCTATCATGGTAAGGTTCCATCATGTTAACATGGTACAATTTGTGCCCCTGTCATCTGCCTAGCAGTTCCACCACGTAGTTAACATCACTTACCTTTCTTACCACCTTCTAGGGTCCCTCCCAAGCTGCTTGCAGTTTGTTGTGTCTGACAGGAATGAGAACCATTACCTGCTGCCTCACAGCATACTCTCTAGCTCAAGCATTCCTGTCATACCACACCTTTTTCTGTTGTTGGGCTTCTGCCAAGTTCTCCTGGGCCAAGCCCATGAGTTCCTTGAGCTTTGTCCTGAGGTTTAGGACATATGCCACAACAGACTCCTTGTGAGTCTCTCACTCATCTTCCTACTCATCTCGAATTACATCTAGAGGTCCCCTCACCCTATGCACATACAGCAACTCAAACGGTGAAAAACCTGTGGATTCCTGGGGAACCTCTCTGTAAGCAAACAACAGATGGTGCAAATATTTGTCCCACTCCCTCTTAAACTGATCTGCAAATGCCCGCAGCATGGACTTGATTGCAGAGTTTAACCTCTCAACAAGACCATTAGTCTGGGGATGGTAGGGGGTGGTCTTCATGTGCTTCACCCCACAGGATGTCCACAGACAAGCCAGCAGGTCTGACATGAAATTGGCACCTCCGCCAGTCAGTATTTCTTTTGGGAAACCTATCCTGCTGAAAATCTCTAACAAAGCATTTGCCACCTTCTCGGCCTAAATGAAGGACAAAGCCACCACCTCAGAGTATTGTGTAGCATAATCCACTACCACTAGGATATACTTTTTCCCTGTGGAACATGGGGTACTCAGAGGACCCACAATATCCATAGCTACCCTCTGAAATGGCTCCTCAATCACAGGCGAAGGCATCAAAAGAGCTCTCACTTTGTCTCCTGCCTTGCCTAACTTTTGGCATTGCTCACAGGTCCTGCATTACCCTGTTACATCTCTGGAAATTCCAGGCCAACAGAAATTCTGAATAATGTGCCTCTGTACGTTTTATGCCCATATGATCTGCAAAGGGAATATCATGGGCTATGGCTAGAAGTGAGAGATGGTAGGCTCTAGGCACTATTAACTGCTGTACTCTCTCAGCTTCTAGCCCTCCCTCAGGGGTCCACTCTCTGTATAGTAACCCTTTGTCCCAGTATACAGATTCCCCCTTTCCTTGAGAATCAGGTGCCTCCACAGCTACCTGCCTCAGGCCTTGCAATGTAGGGTCTGAGAGCTGAGCCTGTCTCAGCTCTCTCCTTGTAACCCATCCCAGCTCCCCTTCTGCAGGAAGTCTGGCATCCTCTGACAGTGCTGCCTCACTGTCAGCCTGGGTACTAGTACTCACCTCTACCTTTGCAGTTACCTTGTCCAAGGGAACATCAGTACCCACAAGCAGCTGTGGCACACATTCAGTCTCACTGCTACAAAGTAGCTCCCTTCCTGAAGTAACCACCTCACCAGTCCTGGCTGCAAGTATGCAGTCTGCCTGGGTCTCCCCCAGGCTACCAGACCCACATGCTTGTTGCCTAGCCTCACTGTGTGTAACTGCATACGTACATGGTACTGCCTCATCTAAATCCTTTCCTCTCAGGACATCTGTAGGATGGTAGTTCCATACCTCTGATGTCTCAAGACAACCTACTATTGGCATTTTGTCTTTCCCACTTAATGGCTCCCTCACCTTTGGTTCCCCATCTTGCTTCTGTGGACAATTGTATGCCACATGGCCCCACTGGGTGCATTCAGAACATTTAACCCTAGCTCCTGGATGTGTACCTGGACTAGTGGCTTTCCCTGCTTCTGGCAGACTCTGTTGTGGCAGTCTGTGCTAACCACCATGGGTTCCTTTAGACCCATAAGCAGTACTGGGGGTCCCCTTCCTGTGCAGGGCTGCCCTGCTTGCCAGGTATAGGTCTCCCTTCTTCCCCAACTAATCTGAAGTAGCACATTTTCTATCAGCTAACCATATCCTCATGTCCTCAGGCAAAGTGCTAAGGGCTTGTTCCCTCACCAAAAGTTCTGCCATCCCTTCAAAAGTGGTAACCTGACATCCACTCACCCAGCTATGAAAATAAGTGCTCAGTTCAGCAACATATTCACACACACTTCCATCTGCCTTGTGTCTATGCTCACAAAAACTTTTCCCTATACATTTCAGGTCTTAGCTTAAAACATTCTAAAATACATTTTTTACAGCAGTATAATCAAAACAGACAGAGTCAGGCATTTTTGATAGAAAAGTTACAGCTTTCCATGGAGTAAGGGGGACAGGAACCGTACTCAGAGCCTTTGATCAACACTATACTGCTTGCATACCCTCTCAAACATATGAATGAAACTATCAAAATTATCACCCTCTTTAAATTGTGGAAGAAATATACTGACTTGTTGTGCTTCTGGGGTCCATTTACTCCCTTCCTCATTACCTCCATGACTCTGACAAAGAGTCAGCATTTCCTACTCATGCCTCCTCTGACGCTCCTTTTCTTCAGCTTCTATCTCCAAATGCCTGGCCTCCAACTCAAGTCTCTTTAGCTCCAGATGGATTTTTAAGTCCACTGCAGAATGGTTGAGCTGTCCATTCTCTGAGGATATTGTATCTCCACTGCCAGTCTGATTGTCCTTCGCAGAAGGGTTGAGCTGTTCATTCTCCGAAGATATTCTATCTCCACTGCCAGTATGATTATCCTCCCAGATGCTATTTTCGGATGCAGCTGTAACCAAGGCTGCAATCAGGTCTGCCTTAGTCAGGTTTCCATGCCCCAGTCCCCTAGCTTGGCACATCTCCACCAGCTGGCTCCTTGTCAGCTTTCCATACTCCTCTGCTGACATGCTGCCTGCTCACCCTGACTAACTAAGCTAACAAAAGAAATAAAACAACTGTGATCTGAACTCTGAGTATTCACTGTGTGGCTGTTTTAGAGTACAAAACACCTTCAGAGATCACTGTACATAAGCTACAGGATTCACTCTATCCACACCACTACAAGCCAATTAGTATTTGCCAACTAATTAATATGTGATGTGGATATCCCACCGTTGCCAAACACATGTGACACCCGTGCCCTGGCCTAGCAATCAAGGAGCCTAAATCTTCACCACTAACACCAGAGAGGGCATCTCATATATGAAGAAAGGATAATGAATACACACAGTAAAGTACAATTTCCCTTAAGTGCACACAGAGATCACAGTCAATCTGGGCCTGGTTGCTCTCTTGCTCCCCAGATCTCCAATAACACTCCCCACTGGCATAACTATAGGGTCCAGATCTCAGCCAAGCTGGCAAGCTAACCTCCAGTACCATCTCTGTCCAACCAGTGCTTTGTGTCCCTGCCCAAGTAGCTGGCACACACACACACTTTGAGATAAGTATTTATACAACTTCACAGACACTCCTGGGAAAGGCTGACACCGATTCTCCAGCTGTGCCTCTTTACCCAGACTATATGGTAGTAATTACTGCCACCACCAGCTAATAATTATCAGCTACCTAAAGGCCCTTAAAAGGGTGTAAAATTATTACTGTGCAATATTATTATCCGATAGTAGTGTGACTAGTCAGAGTGGCCATGTACAATAAATTCTATAAATATGCAATGCACTCTAGAGCTTACTTATCTCTATACAAACCAGCCACAGATAAAAGGTTTAAAAATATTTAATAATAAATAATTAAAACCACAAGACAATACTACTACACCACAGTGCCATTCAAGAGTTCAGAGATCACACAGAAACTTAAAATAATTCAGTAGTACAGTTCTGACATAACAGTAAAATACCTAGTTTAATCTTTATACTCCTAGCTGTTTCTACAAGAAAACACACTTCTACAATAACTTACTTAAGAGCATAGGCAGTGCTGAGTTAGCTGTCCAAGATCAAAATGCTTACAGTCTTTCTCTGAGCAATAGCTTTTAAAATCACTAACAAACATTTCTGCTGGGCCCTCCCAGATTACATCATTTTGACACATAGGTTTTCCCAGTATACACATTACATCATTTTGACACTTAGTCTGGAGTTCTCAGGCCAACAGGCTACATTATTTGGCAAGCTAACACCTGCTCAGGAAACTACAACAATAAAAGACATTTCACATGTACACTCTAGTAATTATTCCTTAAGTTAAAACAATAGAAAGAATGTGACTGTCCAGACCAAATGGCTTCAAGCTCTGGAGATCAAAGAACATACAAAACATAATTTTAATTTCAAAGAACATTTAAAATGCTTGGCTTAGTTTTCCTTACAGCAGATGGAAAGTTTGCTACAATCTTGAAGTTCAACATTTTACAGTGTTTAGCCTGTATTTTACATTTATATTTACAAATACCAAAATCATGTATCAAATTCTATTTGGCTAGGCTGACAGCCTTCACCCATCTCTACCAGTCTTCACAGGTGACTCAATTGTGAGGCAGCCAGATGTGCCACTCACTGGTTTGAACATGGAGGAGGTAACAGGCAGCTTTCTATCAGATGCCAGACTCTAGCACATAACACAACCAGTCAGGTCACTCCACAACAATTACAGGTATCACTCTGTCATTGTCCATGTGTGTGTGTGTGGATGACCTGAGATGCACATCCCTGGTCTATATGAAATGAGACATGGTGGAGCTATTGCATTACGTGGGTCAGACAGGTATGGTAGTAGCCCTGAGCAGTATACTACTGTCACGCTTAATGATACCACAGTGCAAACAACAAATGATTGAATTCAACAATTGGCTTATGTGTCTGGTGTCACTGTCATGGGAACCAGTATCTGTCTGCTTGAGATGACAAGACTGACAGACTGACATGGCTTGGTACAGATGGACTGCATCTGTCACCCTTGGCTTTCCAGATACTGGCTAAGTGTTTTGCCACCTCTATAGTGGGTTTTTCAGTGGTAGCCCAGATTACATTGCCACTGTAACAGCTACACATATATGCAAACAAAGGGTCATGCTGCTCAACACTAGACATCTACATCTCGAGATACAGTCACTCACAGCACTCCTCAAAATGGTGAACATTGCCATTTGTGTTGTGAGAGAGACCTGCTTTACAGCAGCAGACAGTACCCCTGCAAAACCAACCTACAACTCTTTCCACACATGTCAGCCCCTAAACACGGGCCACAGCTCCAAAGGCAGTAGTGTGTCCATATTGATAGCAGATATGCACACATCCAGAGTACTATCCCAGTATAATGCATCTGACATACGTCAGGCACAACTGACATTGGGTGGTAGTGCAATCCAGGTCTTAGCCTGCTATAGGTCCACATGCTTGTCTCTAGACTCTCAAGCCACATTCCTCAACACCTTGGAATCTATCAAGGTCCAACCCAACACTCACATACTAGGGGGGTTCAACTACCCCTCCATTAAGTGGAAAAGATACGCATGCACCAATACACTGGCCCAACACTTCCTGGAATACATCAGTTCCAATGCCCTGGACCAGCTCATACTGACACCCAGTAGAGGAAGCTACATCCTCGACCTGTGTTGATTACCAACATATGGAATCATTCTGTGACAACAGTAGGCAATTGCTACCTGGTTGGTTCAAGCATAGAGTAATCACCAAGGTAATCCATGTCTCAACCACTACCCCTGCAAAGGTAACAACATTGGATAGCATCAACATAGCTGAGTTTGGACTCATAAGAATAGAGATGACTAATTTCACAGCACCCATGCCAATGGAGAATACCTGCATGACTGCCAAATCATACACAAGTGCACTATACAAACAAGTACATCAATTCATGAAACTAGCCATACCCAACAGAACCCTGACACACACCTCCAAACACTGGAGCACAATCAGGTGGTCCCCTGCCATTAATAACCTGTACAACAGAAAGAAGACACTGTTGCAGAAAAAGGTGGAGTCCCAAGAATGGTAGAACACCCTTATTAACCTCACTAACAACTTGAGATCCCTCATGGAATCATCTAAATCTGCATATGATGGGAAAATTGCAGCAGACACTGACAATGATCACAAATACTTTGACAGTTATATCAAGAACCTCCACACCAATACCCAGATATGCTCTGAGTTATTGCACAATGCTACCTCCTATACTGTGCCAACAGATATTGGCAACATTCTTGCAAATACATACAGTGCCAACTTTACCCCTGTCTCCCCCTAGGGGAATGCTCAGAATGGCAGAAGAATGCCAGCCACCCATGGGTACTTCTCCCAGGTAACACCGCTATTGTTTACAGGTGAGAATAAAGCTTCCATGGGACCCTAAATTGTTCCTTGGCTGTGTTCTACATAAACTACAGAGAAACCTGTCAACACCTCTGTGTGCTCACTCCATTCACAGCCTCACCTCAGGATTTGTTCTTCCCAAATGGCACACTGCTGCAGTCATCCCTCTTCATAAAGGTGTGCGAACTACAGACCCTGGGAATTATCAGTCCATTAGTCTTATGTGTGTGATATGTACAGCTATGGATCGCATCATCAGGGACTTGATACACAAACATATAGGTAATCTCCTAACTCTGGACCCCACACAGTTCGGCTTTGTGAAAGTGAGATCATGCCTCATCAACCTACTTGGCTTCTTTGAGTCAGTCACCAGGGCTGTGTATCAGAGTAAGGACTGCATACAGTCTACATCAATCTGGCTAAGCCTCTTGATATCATTTCTCAGTCAGTAATTATGGTTGAACCTACCAAAGTAGGCATCAACTCCTAAATCTCTAGGGGAGGGGGTTGAAAATTGGCTCACAGATAGAATGCACAGTGTGAAACTAGAAAGTGTGGAGTCATACAGGGATCAGTCCTGGGTACTCTCCTATTCAGCATCTAGTTTTAAGGACTCCAGGCCAACACAAAGGAATTCTGGCTGACCGAGTTCACAGACAAGTGCAATATGGGAGCCATCATTAACTCCACAAGTGATGCAGACATCCTACAAAAGGCCTCACTGAGACCACCGACTGGTGTTGAAACCATGGCCTGTAGCTTAACATCACAGAATGCATCATCAGCCCCTTTGGTAAAAATCTCAGTTCCCACTAAGTACCGCATTGATGGGTGCCCACTGAACACTTTAGGTGTTATTAGAGAACTGGGGACACGGGTTGACAGCAACCTGTCCTTTAACCACCACATTGGCACTGTGGTTGGGAAATCCCTGTATGTGGCACATGTCATTACCAAGGGTTTTGCATCCAGGAAGAAAGAGGTCATCATCTCTGTGTACTCTTCCCTCATTAGACCAGTCATCACATATAATTTCCTATTTGGCATGTACTTCAGTAGACAGCTGCAACATCTGGAGAGAGCACAGAAGTACCTCACAATGAGGATCCTAGGCATTTAACACCTGATCTACACAGACAGACTCAAAAGACTTCAGCTATTCACTCTCTTGTCACCTACTTAGAGGCAATCTCTGCTTGACTTCAAAAGCCATGTCTGACCCAGCTCTTTAAAAACTGCTACATCTAAACACATCTCAATTTCTCTGCACCACACACTGCAAGAACATCAATCTCATTATCACAATCAACACAACATGCTGAGGGGACAGGTTCAGTACCCAGAGACTGGAAATGCCCTGGAATAGACTTCCCATACATGTCAAGTAAAGTACCTAGATGACCCTGTTGCAGAGCGATCTTAATGAATGGATAGGTTATACAAAGTTTACCACAGGGATCAGTACAGTGGCTCTACCTGCTGCCGGCACTGGTAACTAATGTTGAGTGGCACAAAGGCAGGGCACGTCTATGGCCTAGGCTTGTAATGGCTCCAGGGCCATTAGCCTAGTACACAGCTATGTACATACCTCTCAATCTCTTAGAGCGAGGCATCTGGACAAAGCCATAAATAAAAGTGGGGAAAAGGCCCAAAAATAGGGACACTTTTTAAATATTGCTCCTACAAACTTAGAACATGTATAGAATAACAGGTTTGGCATCCACAAGACTTGTCTGAAAGTTATAAAGCCTGAAACTCAAATGTCTGTCATTATTTTCTAACTTTGATATTTACTGATTTGCCACTACTTTGCCAGAAAAGCATAAGTTTGTCAGAAATAGATCAAATATATGAGGCAGAAATTTTGATATTGTACAAAAATCTGTAGAGTTGAAAGGTATGCCTGTGTACCTATAATGGGGGTGACATCAGCATGACTGATAAAGTAGGCCAGTGGGTGGGTAACTTATCAAAATACTTCTTCATACAAACATATAGACACACTTATTTGCCAGATCTGAGAATAGACCCCCTGCCTATCTAGTTCTTTGTACTACACTGTTATTCAGTTATCGCAAATGCTACAGAGCTTGTCAGAATTACAAGTGGCCAAAGGTGCTAATAAGGGGAATGATGTCAGCAGGCTTGATAAAGTAGGCTTGTGGGTGTGAGATTATCAAAATACTTCTTCTTACAAACATGCACATACACATTTTCCAGATCTGAGATGAGAACCCCTGTCTATCTAGTGATTTGTACTATAGTGTTACACACTTGTCATACACGCTACAGAGCTTACTGGGCTGATATCTGACCAAAGGTAACAAAAAGGGGAATGACATCAACAGGACTGATACACTGGGGTACTGGGAAGTGTTGTGGGTGTGAATGGCCTAAAACTGTTTCACCTAAAAAAACAAACACACACACCCTCATTCTCACATACACAACTATCTCTCTCTCTCTCTCTCACACACACACACACACACACACACACACACACACACACACACACACACACACACACACACACACTTTCCAGTATTGAGATTAGAACCTCTACCTATCTAGTCATTTGTACTATAGTGTTATACAGTTATTGCACATGTTACAGAGCTTATAGGGGTGATTGGTGTGCAATAGTAATTATAAGGTGAATGACAGCAGCAGATGTTGTAAAATGGGGAAATGTGAAGTGCACTGAGTGGGAAGAGTCTCCTAATACTTGGACCTATGGAGACACGCACACACACTGGCAGATGATGTGATATTATAAATTCAACCTCAGTACTGTTATACAATGGGGCTCATACTAGCACATACAACTGTTTACAACTGGTATGCCACTGTCCACAGGAGAACATCACTGTATGCCATTTGAGGTATCCGTGTGTGTAACTCACTCTGTCTGTGTCCCCCAGTGTCTCTCTATGTATCACTGTCTGTCTCTCAGTTCCCCACATCTATGTGTGTGTGTCTATGCTTGACATATGTTGTTACCTGTTGCCCATATATATGTGTGTGTATCTGACACAACAGATGCAGATATATCACATATGGGCCACCTACAGCTAGTTGAAAGTATTCCTGTCTAATGTGTGTGTGTGTGTGGGGGGGGGGGACAGTGGAGGTGTACATAGCTGTCTGTATGCATGAACAGATATACACAATACAGTCATATATTCCGATGTGGGTTCCGACATGTCCTGTGATTCCCTCAATGTAGGAGCATGCCCATTGTGACATTCTATAGTTAGGGTGGGACTCCATTCCAGAGATAGATGTACTCCAGTCCAGGGTTTTGTGTGCTACAGCCATACCTCTTAGGATAACAGCAGTTTCGTCAGGGTACTTGTTTTGTTTTTCAGACATTTTCTGACATATCTGTAGTCTGTAACTGCAATGTATTGTGTCATTACCTAGTGTCAGATATCCTCAGATCATCACAGTGCTTTACCAGAGAAATACTAGTTGTATGATGCATAGACCAATATTATGAGGGCAGCTATGTAAATTCTTCCCAACAAGGCCATTTGTGAGGTGTGGCTACAGGCAGTGTAGTAATGACACACAGCTGTGTAAACAGTCCAGCAACCTGGTGATATACTGACTGGGGATCTCCTACTTATGTAGTATCTTTCTAACCTGAGACGTAATATCCTTGTGTGTGCATACCTCTGACTTGTACATTTTTAGGCAGGTTGTCCAGGTGTCTGGCTAGAGGTTTCAGCCTTTCTATGTAAACATGTGTTTTTATGGCAAGTTAGTGACATATGATTGAAGTGTGATGTTACATGATAATACAGACATTACTGTTTCAGAATACATTACCTTCAAACCATTTCCGCTACTACAAACCCCTCACCTTACCATCTTTCTTAGTATGTAAAGGCAATATTTACAACACATGCCTATCACTGTGCCTTTGTTCCACTTTTATTTTTTCCCTTGTCCAGACATCTTGCTGTCAGAGGTTGGGAGTTATGTGTGTGGTTACAGAGAGCATTCAACTGTGCACGCATGTCCATTCTTTGTAAAAGCATACATAAGAAAAAAGGATTATTGAGAATGACTACTGGCAACAGTACCAAAAAGCACTTATATTCACAAAAGCATTGGCACCTCTACTACACATCTTTCAAGACATCACTAATATGTTTAGTGTATTCCACATAGCACTGTGACTTCCAGGTATGTCAGTGGCAGAGCAGTGGGTGCCACAGACATGCATAACAGTTGGCACTGCAGTTATCTGAACATGGCCCTGTCAAAGGCAGCACTGTACCTAGGGCAGTACAAGATGACAGCCAGGAGAACACGCTGGCCAGATCCAGACAGTACTAACCACACATACACATAGCTCATTGACTCTGCATATTGTGAACAGGCAATATATTTTCATGTGTATTGGTACAAACCTGCCAATGTGTGCTATGCTGCTATTTCCATGCATACATATATGTCACTGCATTTGTGTGGGTATATAGGGGGGGCACACCTGTCAACTGTGGATATTTACACAGACTGTGCTGATATTTGCTTTACATTTTGGTTCCATTTACCATACTACAGTGCCCTATTTTGGGGAGTGGAATCATATCAGTACAGAGGTCAGGTCAGAATGTACTGGCATACATTTGAGTTTCAGACTTCTTACCCTTCATAGCCTTACTGCAACTGTGGGTCCTGCTGTGCTATGACTGTGTGAGTCTGTAGGGGGTTAATTCAACATTGCTGCCATTTGTGTGCCTTTACCAGACATTTCTCTGTGATTTTCTACTGGTGACTTGCTGTATGGGTGTGAGGGGTGGTTATGGGACCCCCACTCTGACATCTATGCATGTGACCTATGACCCCCCAGTTAGTTGCCCCCACACATATACTGCAGTGAGATTTGCCAACTTGGGTACTTCTGCAAAGTGTGTGGAGGCAAGTTTTGGCCAGACATTTCCTGGTGTCCCACATAGCTGTCAGTTATGTGCTACTATCCAGTAGGCCACCACATTACCTTGCATGCATGCAGCATTACCATAGATATGCTAGCAGAACATACTATTCCATTCCTTTATTGTTAAGAAGATTGACTTACCTTCTGCTTGCATCAGTTGTGAGGACAGTGCTTGATGGCTGCCTATGTTGGATGCTCACAGTACACTGCCTACACATGGTAAGTTACAGGTAATGTGATGTGTGTGTCATCCATTTTCCTGTGTGCAAATGAGAGAGAGGTGTCAGTCCCTGGGGTCCCTACAGTGTCAGTGTGTGTGCTATGCATTGCCTCTTTGTCAAGGCGCGAGCATATTGGGCATGCCTCCATCTGCCTATGGGAGCAGGCCAGCAGCCTCTTCCTGTGAGATCCTGTGTGCCTGTGGGACCTTGGCAATGGTGTTGGGCTGTGTGGCCCTTACCCATGCTGTTCCTGGTGCAGTTGTTACCGCAGGATCATATTGTGTAGCATGGAACATACTATGAACATGTGTGCACATTTGGCTGGAGGTTACTGCAAGATTCTGCCAGATATGTAAAGGCAGCAGAACCATGACTTGAGCATCCCAAGCACATGCTTTATAATGATCCTGGTTTGTACGTGTGCCTCATTACAGTGTTCTTGTGTGGGTGTGTGTGCATTTCTGATGGGTGTCATCATCCATGACTCCAGTGCATAGCTGGCATCCCCCACCAGATGGCCATATGGGATGCCTCCACTGGCAAATGCCTGGTACAGCTGTGATGAATGCCAAATGTGGGAGTCATGTTAGCTTCCAGGGTTGCCAGCACACACATTCATGATAATGCCTTTGTCATTCCACACAATCTGTCAGTTTCTGGAAGGGAACCCCTTGCGGTTTATGTAGAGCCTACCCTGTCCACAAGATGGCACTTTGATGTGGATGTGCATGCAGTTTATTGCACCCTGTACCTCCTGGTATTGGGCTACATGGTGGAGGAGACACATATTTCTGGTCCTCTCCTCACGGATGTTGGGGAAGTAAATGTGCTCACCAGCATGTGTTAGCATGGCATCCAGGAAGTGAAGTACCATGTATTCAGATGCCTGCGAGACTCCCATGATGTCTCCAGTACGTCTTTGGAAAGTACCTGTAGCTAGGATTCTTAAGACTACACATACCTTGGTATCCACTGGGATGCGTTCCCCTCTGTTGGTTCTAGCTCTGAGTTGAGGCCAGCACAGCTCAGTGATTTGCTATAGTATGTCTCTGTCCACCCTGTAGCAGTCTACTATCTACAGATCATGTAGTCCCTGGTAGGTTACCCTGGGTCTGTACACTCTTCTCCTACTCCTTGGTCTGTGGTGGTTGTCAGCATTATCCTCCTCTCTGCAGTCAGCCTCTAGTACATACTGATGGATCAAAGCAATGGCAGCCCCTAACATTTTCCAAGTTAAGATTCCCCTGCATGTATACACCAATGGTGCAGAGTTTGTTTGAAAAAACAGACTGCAAGTTGTTTCTATACTTTAGATTATTGTGCTGCAGATGCTGCCTGTATGATTGGCTGACTATGATGCATTCCAACTGCTGCCTATATTACTTATGGCTTTGCTTTGGCCACTATGAGTGTTAGAGGCATTAGTGGTGATCTGTGCATGATTGCCTTTATTCTGCTGTTGCCCTTTTTGTAATTAATATTTACTTGCATCTCCCCCCATTTACAGCTATGCGGCCACCTGCCAGCCGTATTATATTTGCATGGCTCATTCTGAGTTGCAAGAGTCCCATAGTAGTGATTTCTACATCATTTCATCTTTATTTTGTGCTGTTACCCTTTAATTTTATTTTACATGTCCTCCCATTTTCAGCTATGCAGCCACCTGCCAGCTGTATTATATTTGGATGGCCCATTCTGAGTTGCAAGTATCTCATAGTAGTGATTTCTACTTCATTTCTCCTTTATTTTATGCTGTTGCCCCTTATTTTTTATTTTACATGTCCTGCCATTTTCAGTTCTGCAGCCACCTGCCAGCTGTATTATTGAGTGCTTTCATTGGCCCATTGTGGGTTGCAGACTCCCATATTGTTGATTTGTACAGCATTTCCCTTGTTCTGCTGCTTCCTTTGTCTTTTCCTATATCCTTCCTCTTTGTGCCTTTGTGTAGTGTAAACAGCATGAAATGTCCCTTCCCTGTACCTGAACATGCTCCTCAGTTCATGGAATAAGAGCCTCAAACACTCCCCCTCATTTAGCTGTGCTTAGCTAAGCTGGCACCAGCCATTAGGTTCATAGGTTCATAGGTTCATAGATTAGTACTAAGCTAACCGCCCTTGCGAGCCATTTTAAGCCTAGCCAATTATCCCTTGTGAGACTCAAACCCTGCACCTTGTGTTTGTAAGGCAAACACCTTAACCATTAGGCCACCCCCAAGCTCCAATGTGCTTACAGCAAGCATGACCCCCCCCCACACTTTTCATGTTCCTTGCTCCTCCTGCCTACATGATCATGTCAGAGCACCTACACCATTAGGTGCAGTCTGACACTTAGAAAAATTCCTGAGAAAGTTGTCATTCAGTATAATCCCGCCCATTAACATACCCCGCTTCCTTAAGCCCTAGTTACTGTACTAATTATGAGCCTTCCCCCTTAGCAACCACTGTTCCCTGCCAATGTTTACTTTCTGCATGCCATTGACTATAATGACAAAATGCAGAAAGTTGTAATAATGAGGCCCCCCCCCCATTTCTACATATTCTCTCCCTCCCACTAGTGTACCACTTCCCCTGCCCTTAAAAGCTGAGTTCAGCCAACAAAAATAACATTTTTACATGGTTTTGCATGCTAATGGCCATATATTGGGCCATTGGCATGCATAACCTGATTAATACATGCTTTCTGGAGTGCTGACATGCCTCCATTGTGTAATTTGCAAAAATGTATTCAGTTAGTAACCGAATACATTTCTGCAACTCTAGCACGGAGACATGCTGCTTTGCTGGATTGTTAATCCGGCTCATTTGCATGGTCTTCACCAGCAAATATGCTGATTATCATCCAGCACAGCTTTCCATGCTGGATCTGCATAGGACCACTCATGCACATCAAAATGGCACTTACCTGGATAGCAAAGCAGCCATTTTCCATGAAGGAGTGGCTACACTAGTCCTGCACAGAAAATAATGCTTCATGAATCTTGGAGCCTGTCTAATGAGAAAACTACACACAAGAAATAAGGAAAATGTTAGAGAAGGCTTTAAAGGATTTAGCCAGAAAAAAAAAAAAAATTGAAAAATATCACTTATCAAGCAGAGCTCTCAGGATAATGATCCATTTGTGATAGAGGAAAACAAGATCTAAGGAGACTGGATTAGAGCAAGGAGTTATGGGTAGATGTGGTAGAGCTCCAGGACTAAATATTCTGAAGATGCCAGCATCAGATCCATGTCAGAACTGATAACCCACAGGCTGAGATGGACGGAAAATCCAACAGCAGATCTATAGATTTTAAAAGGAAAATTTTTCCAGAGACAGATCATCATTTAGTTAAGAGATGTCCCAGGAATATCAGCCAGTGAAAAGGAGTTAGGGAAGATTATCCAGTTTTATCTGAAGTCTAGACTTTGAAAAAGATTTATGTGAAGAAAAAAAAATGTTTGGGTAACTTGAGCTGACACTGCTATGATGATGCTATCATGCAAATTGTGATTACTTATAGGCAACAAGCATATCCCTCAACTGTCCCGATTTGCGCAGGATGTCCAGATTTTTGCCTAACATTTTTGGTCTGTTCCTCACAAAATTTATGATTTTTCTGGATTTTTGTATAAAATCAGTGAGCAATGAATTTACTACATAATGATAGGCTTTTGAATTTCAGACTTCATATCCTTCATTAAATGCACATTAACACAAGACTTTTTTATTTTAGCAACTTTCTAAGTTTATAAGAGAAATATTCAAAATTTGTTCCTATCTTGGGAGCTTTGTCCCCACATTATTTTTGGCTTTGTCCAGATTTTTTGTGCTAACAGCTTGAGCGCTATGGCAACAAGACCAAAATATAGCACAGTCACTAACATAGACTTATCTACTGATCAAATATTCTCCAGTATGGAAAAGGGAGTCCTTACTGTACCTGTTTTTACTGAAAGGAACCTTTGAATGCATGGACCATGACTTTCTAATTAAAAAGTTACATGCATGCAAGTTCACTTCTGAAGTCTTTCCTTAGTTAATATCTTTTGATCAGAACCATTTAATATTTCCCCAGGCTTAGTTTTCACCAGTAATGCTACCTATCACAAAGAGTACAAGAGCCACCACTTTTTGTATCTTTTTATCAATAATCACCCATCACATTTGTTGAATCTTGACTGTCTCCTATATGAAGATAATTTGGTAATCGCCACATCTAACCATCTACTCAGGTTATTAATAACCTATCGCTAAATGTCTTCTCCAACCTTTGGAAATGTGTATGAAAGCAACAGCAATAATACATGCAATTGATAAAACACTCACCCATTTAAGGCAATTACATATTGCAGATCACCAAGACTGTCCGCTGCCTCAGCAACCCAAACAAAAATACCCGGGAGTCTTAATAGATCAAACACTATAATTTCAGCTACATATAGAAATTCAAGTTCAAAAAGTCTTACAACAATTAAAACCGGCTTATAAAGTCTAAAATTTCCTCACCAAGGCAGCAAGGCAAGCCATAGCAATCAATGTCCTAATTTCTATAACCCTTTCCATTATCACTGCACTTTCCATAAAGAATACCGATTTATTGTAAAAAGTAGAAAATAAAATACTGTTTCATTCAACTCTACCCTCTAGCAAAACATTGCTGTCTAACCATAAATAAATCCAAATGACTTCTCAGATAAGTTCAAGCTATCTTTCTACAAAGTTCACTAACCTGCAAATTTATGACAGGTGCTGTTCCCAACTGAAGGACAAACTACATTCCAGGAACAGTATTTAGTCCCTGAGGAATGAGGATGAAAGCCTTCTGGTTCAGTTCCCTACACATTTGCAGTAACAAAAAAGGCATTTCAAAAATCATCCCCTCTATCTGGAACAAGATTCTACAAAATGGAGGACTTTCAGCATGGTTGCACAGAGATAACAAGCTAACTTGCAGCACTCTAATTTTCTTCAAGAGAAAAGCTGTTGCTGTGCTGCATAAAGCTTAAAGCTGTTTCTGTGCACTGTGGTATTTATGCATTGTTAATGTCACCAGGTAAGATGAGAAACAGAAAACAAAGGTGAATGAAAACTGAAGTTAGGGAAGAAATGCACAAAGCGAGGATCTACCCTTAAATGAAAGAAGAGAAATTGAGAATGACATGGATGCCATTATTGAAAATAGATAAAATATTCTCTGAAGTGTGGAAATAGTATATTGCTTCCAATAATAGGAGGGTAGAAGAGGTTGATGAACTCTTTTCCTTGGATGCCAATCAACTTGAATCATTCCATTCAGTGAAAACAGACATAACAGAGAGGATAGCAGAGAGCAAATAACTCAAGAAACACTTCTATTGAAAATAACAGAATTAGACGACAGCTGGCATGAGACAAAACATACATTTCCCCATGATTATGGAACAAGTTGGAGGAAAGGCCTGCACAGATTTCATGTGAAAATGCCTAGTATGGTGGACAGCCATTCTGTCTGAAAGTCTTCAGCTGGAAAGGGTGACCTTTCCTTGGGCTTGTGCTACAAAGCAACTGAGGCCAAGTTTGGTGAAAATTGGATCCTGTATTCAAAGAGAGAAGATCTTAGCCTAATTGTGGAAAAGAAATACTGTTAGGTCAAGAACAGTACAAACATTGTGTACAAAGTGGAGGATCACAAATGTTTACGCAGAAAATGGCTATTCTCTACATACACATACTAAATACAGTGCTTTACGTCCAGCCATCATACTGTACAAAAGAGATGCATCTAAGATTTAAGTTGTTATATCCAGCCCTTTTCCATGCAGTTTACTTACTTAGACCAAACTCTCATCTTGATCTGATACAAGCATGAGAAGAGTTAGAGGGGAGGTATACAGACATGGAGAACAATGCAAGTGAGAGTAATGGTGCCCACTCTGATGGTCAAGGGCAGTCAGACTAGCAGTGTACCCCCCCCTCAAAAGAATGCCATTAAAGCCATTTTTAATATTCCATAGAAAGATGACAGAATCAAACAAAGCAAGTAAAAGATCACGCTAAGAGATTCCTGGGCAGAACTAATGTAGAACACACTGGTAAATGCGATGAAAAATCCAATTTCCTTTTCATTGGCTACAAAAGATTCTGGCTTTCTTTAACTTTGATAATAGCTATGTTACACTTCTACTGTATTTTACAATTATATGCTTTCTCTTTTTCTTTTCTTGTCTAATCAGGAGATGGAGTGTACCATCTTGTGAGGTGGTTGTAGGAAACAGAACACTCTCTATCAAATATTGGCTATATCCTTAAAGAATCACTTACAAAGGTGCTGTTATAACAACAATTATTATCCATTGTGTAGATAAGACAGAATGCTAGGAATAAAACGCAAGGGAAGGAGATAGGGTAGTGCCATTTTTAAATTACTGTAACAATTTAGGTTTGATAATGGCCATTCAAAAATTGCATTGATTGGACAGGACCATTAGAGACTTAACCAGATTTATGTAAATGCAAAGCAGACAAGCAAGGACAATCTTACAGTACTCATGTAACCTTGAAGGAATAGATAGAAATAGGGGGTGTCGGGCAAGAATCCCTCCTGACTTGTCCTTCTAAGACTCCTGAAAAACACTTTGAAAAAATTGACAAGTCTTGTATATAACAATGAAGAGAGATGTTGATGGTCTGGTAATAAATGGAGGGTTCTGGCTGTTCACCTGACAATGTAGAATCTTTGTGTACCTTCAAAGGAATGCTGTGAATCAGGTAGATTTTAAACACTATGTGAACACAATGCAA
Organism: Protopterus annectens; assembly: GCF_019279795.1. Lineage (NCBI taxonomy): Eukaryota > Metazoa > Chordata > Ceratodontiformes > Protopteridae > Protopterus > Protopterus annectens. The sequence continues at coordinate 121,074,790 of NC_056731.1, read as the reverse complement.
ACAAAAGGAGTTTATAGGATGGAAGGGGAGGAAAAAGGAGTGCAGACAGTTTTTTTAATTTTTGTTGTGCTTTTTCCTAGAGTATGTGCTCTTTTGACTACCAAGGCCGAATTTTTGTCATTTGTATGTAGTAAGAGCTAATGATTGGTCTGTGCATGTTATAAATATTTTTCAGTCGACAGTTAACTTAATCAGTAGTAGGGAATTTCATCAAAATGTACATGAAACAATTATTACCACTAATTATTCACATGGGCTAGAAATAGTAAACAGAACACAAGCTAAGAGTTATAATAAATTGCTCGTGTGAATCAAGAACATGTATTTTAAATGGTAGATAAACTACTGTGTACTTTGAGTTAGAATAACATGACAGAATACTTGGATATGTAGAAAGGTCCAAGGAATTGTTAGTTATACTTCAGGATATACACCTAAACACCGAAGATCATGAATCTTAATATACAGGATTACACATTAAGGATTTTTCTAAAGTTTGGCAGGTTAAAGAAAGAAGAGATTTCTAATCTTCATAAGAAATTGGAGTGGAATGTTAGTGTAATAGAGGAAAATGAACAAACATCGTAGGTATGCCACGCTAAAAGGTACTTGGGAAGAAATGAAAATGACAATGGCAGGTGCCTATTTAACCCAGAGATCTAATGCAAATGGTATTAAAATAATTGTGGGTAATGTGATGACATTCCAAGAACGGTTAACAGTCAAAGCTGAGAATTTGAATCTTGTAGGAAGAAAAAAAACATACCAGAGGACCCAAGGAATCTGAAAATTACTACATATGGGAGATATTTGGAAAAATACATGAGTTGCTTTGGCATAATAGATGTGATTCAGAAAATACAGAAAGATCAACCAGCAAAATAAAAATTGACTGAATAAAGTAAAAAGTAAAACTGACTAGGCAGAGAGTAAAGCCAAAATATTTAATAAAAAATACTTAAAATATTCACAAAAATACTAGTAAAACAAACAGGATGAGCGCTTTCATACTCAAAGGTACTTTGTCAGAGCCATTCTTACATCAATTAACATTCCACTTATATAACTCAGTGTTTAAGGTCACGTGATTTTAACAATAGCTTAATGGGGATGATTTCATTTAACCCCTTGCCTGCATCAGCCCTTAACAAATGCATCCATTTTATTTCTGTGCATTCAGTTCTTGTTTTTATGTCATCACCTCTCAGATTAAGTGTGCATACTTCTAGCACCAAAGACTTGAACCAATGTTAACAACTTGTTGACAAAACATGTTTGGACAGTGCATTCCTATCATCCTTTCTATTGACAGCATACACATGTTCTCTTATACAGTCTTTCAAGCAGCGGTTAGTCTTTCCCACATAGAAACTTTTGCAGATAACACAAGAAGCACAATAAACAACATTTTTGGTACTACAATCTGCATTAAACCACATCTTGAATGTCTGCCCTGTTTCTGGCTGTACAAAATGATCATCCTTATCAATATATCTACAGACATTGCAGTGATGACAGGAAAAGGTCCCTACTCTCTGACTAACTGTCCCCTCCTCATGATCAGATGGGTTTATAACACAGCATTTTCTTTAATGATGGATGATTTTTGAAACAAAATGGAGTTTCACCCAGCAGTTTATTACAATTGTCATCTGAAACCAAAATCTTCCAATATTTCTTGACAATTTCACAGACAGACCCTGAGTCCCTGGAATATGTAAGATTCATACATACACGTTGAATAGAGCTACTGGTAACAGGGACAAGATCCTCAGCCACTAAAGTATGGTCTAGTACGTGTGTCCCTTAGCATAACTGCATCATTCTGTGCAGTTGTTATATCTAGGTCACTGTACCCTCTTTCCATTAAAACTTACGCCACTAAAGTATGGTCTAGTATGTGTGTCCCTTAGCATAACTGCATCATTCTGTGCAGTTGTTATATCTAGGTCACTGTACCCTCTTTCCATTAAATTCAAGGCAAGTGTATACTTGTATACGACCATAGCATAGTATAGATTCCTTGAACCTGTTGTTGTCAGAAAGAACATTCTGCATCTCCCATTAATAATAAAAAAGAAAGAAATTGTAATGACTTGAGTCAAGAAGAGTTTTCATCCTTGCTTGACTTGATGAATAGTCAAGATATTTGTTTTCGCCCAGCTGATAAAGGGGGTGGTATAGTTATTTTGGATGTCTCAGAATATCTAAATGCCATGCTTCTAATGTTGGGTGTTGAGCGCACTTATATTAAGTTGAATACTGGAGAAATTACAAGGTTAACCAATAGAATATTTGAGAGAGTGGAGAGTTTACTTATGGATGGTGTGATAGACAGAAAGTTGTATGAGTACTTCCTGGTTGAGCATGCAGTAGTACCTAAAATTTATGGACTTCCCAAAATACATAAGGATAGACTGCATTCACCTATGCAGCCCTTAGAGTCTGGTAGGGGATGGGCCACTGAGCCATTATCCATTTTTGTAGAGAAACAACTTCGTCCAGTGGTCAATGGGATAGTGAATATCTTGAAAGACACCAGGGATTTCCTGAGTAAACTGAGCAACTGGTCTGCCACAGGGTTTAGAGAATAGGCCTTACTGGTCATGTTGGATGTTGCTGCACTGTTTACCTGCATTCCTGATGATGCAGGCATTGACTATGTTTGGATGCATTTAGGGAAGAGTTACACCTTCAGTAGTGATAAGTTCTACTTGGTTTGCACTCTATTAGAGCTGATTTAGAACACAATGCGTTTATCTTTGAGAACGAACACTATTTACAAAAAAGCAGGGGTAGCTATGGGCACACTGTATGCCAAAAGCTATGCCAATATGTTATTGACCAAAAGGGAGATGCAGAATGTTCTGACAACAACAGTTTTAAGGAATCTATACTCTACTATGGTCGTTATGTGGATGACCTCTTCCTTGTATGGAGAGACACATTAGAAAGCCTTGACCAGTTTGTGTCCTATTTAAACAGCATGACCAACTTTCTCAGATTTACTTATGAATGGTCCACAGAGTCTATCCCTTTCCTAGATGTTACAGTGATTAAGACACTAGATGGTATACATACGAGACAATACGTTAAGCCCTGCAAGACTAATAACACAGTACACTCACGCAGTATGCATCTAAAACATGTTAAACAGGATGTCCTCAAAGGTCAATTTTTTAGGACAGCCAGACTAAGTACAAGACACAGTGACATGTATGACTCCTTTGATACACTTGCCATGAATTTAATGGAAAGAGGGTACAGTGACCTAGATATAACAACTGCACAGAATGATGCAGTTATGTTAAGGGACACACGTACTAGACCATAATTTAGTGGCTTAAGTGAGGATCTGGTCCCTGTTACCAGTAGCACTATTCAACCTGTACATATTAATCTTACATATTCCAGGGACACAGGGTCTGTCTGTGAAATTGTCAAGAAACACTGGAAGATTTTGGCTTCAGATGACAATTGTAAGAAGCTGCTGGGTGAAACTCCCTCCTTTTGTTTCAAAAATCATCCATCATTAAAGAAAATGCTGTGTTATAAACCCGTCTGATCATGAGGAGGGGACAGTTAGTCAGAGAGAAGGGACCTTTCCCTGTCATCACTGCAATGTCTGTAAATATACTAATAAGAATGATCATTTTGTACATCCAGAAACAGATCAGACATTCAATATGTGATTTTATGCAGATTGTAGTACCAAAAATGTTGTTTATTGTGCTTCTTGTGTTATCTCCAAAAGTTTCTATGTGGAAAAGACTAACCACTGTTTGAGACACCGTATAAGAGAACACATGTATGCTGTCAATAGAAAGGATGACAGGAATGCACTGTCCAAACATGTCTTGTCAATAAGTTGTGAACATTGGTTCAAGTTTTTGGTGCTAAAAGTATACACACTTAATCTGAGAGGTGGTGACATAAAAACAAGAACTGAATGCACAGAAATAAAATGGATGCATTTGTTAAGGGCTGATGCAGGCAAGGGGTTAAACGAAATCACCTCCATTAATCCATTGTTAAAATCACATGACCTTAAACACTGAGTTATATAAGTGGAATGTTAATTGATGTAAGAATGGCTCTGACGAAGTACCTTTGAGTATGAAAGTGTTTATCCTGTTTGTTTTACTAGTATTTTAGTGAATATTTTAAGTATTTTTTATTAAATATCTTGGCTTTACTCTCTGCCTAGCCAGTTTTATTTTTTACTTTATAATAGATGTGATGCTTGAAGGGCAAAGTCAAGTAAATTATATTTTTTTCTCTCACAGCCATGGAACCTGGGCAAGACAGAACAGGTTCTACCTAACTTGAAAGCATCTTAACCTGAGCAGACATGTAGTTACCCATCCAATTGCCTTGACAATATATACCCTAATACTGGTATTTCTATAACACAAGCACCACACGGGAGTATAGAAACACTGCCAATTCCCGACCTACCTTTAAAACAGAGAGCTTTTGATAGTCGATTAGATGTTAGGACAAAACAGCTACAAAAGAAGTTGAAGGAGCAAACTGATAACTGAAAACTTTGCTAAAAGATTCAATAGGAATCAAGGAATGTTTCAGCTAACTGTCACTTTTCTTAGGTTGGGTTGGAATGTGCATATTAAAACATGAGAAAGCATCAATGTCTTAGGTAACTATTGTGCCAAAAAATTACAGTAAAAATGGAACACTTCAGATAAACAAGGTAGAGAGGATAACGAATGAAAGACACAGAACTATGAAGCATTACATGCAGTCAGGGTAATAATAATAGGAAAACATGAAAACATGTTCTATATAACAGTGAGATTTATAGTTTCTAGGCCAGTTAGACACCACAGGGATTGTTTGTTAACAACATCATTGTGTATAGAAATTTAATCCATGCACAACCAACTGCTGAAAATTCCTGCTATAATTTTACATAGTTTAGCTTGCACTGCATATCTTTGGATCGATGAAAAGAATGTTCAGAATTGCTTAAGGACTTGCTAATTACTGTTTGCAACAATGTACTTTGTAGTGATTATATACAAGTGTTTATGTTAAAGACTTCATTAGTAAGTTGTCACCATGTAATTTTTGTTGTGAATATAATGTAGTATTTTGCTTTAATAAAATCTGGAATGTTTAAAGATTCCACAAACTGTAAGAAATATTCCCAACACAATAAACTTCAGAGTTTTTCTTAAAAGTTTTTTAAAGCACAGCAGTATGTATCTGCTTTTGCACAGACAACAACCCCTCTTAGAGGCCAGAACTCTTACAAACCCTTACAAAACAACATATCCCACACTAACCCTTTAGAAGTACATTATACATACTGTAAAATTCAGGTATGAAAAGCTATTGTGTTTTATTTTATTTTATTGCTAATTAATCCAAACACTGACATTGATAAACTGTTTGTAATCATCTGTTTCCATTCTTCATAAAGTTGCAGAAAGTATTCTAAGAAAAAAGCCAACATAGGAATGAGATAAGGAGATTTCACTAGTAGGGATGACTGCAAGTAGGGGTACAGAAAAGAGCCAAGAGAGGGTTTGTAGTTTATGGAGAAAACTTGCAAAGAAACCGAGGTATTGGGCACAAATTACTAGAGAGGAAAAGGTTGAAGAGATGGTAAAGGCCAAGCAGAAGTTTGCACTGCAGGATAGAGATTGCCTTCACTACCAGGTACTGATATCAGAGTACTGGCTAAGAGAAAAGGATAACCGAGTCCTAAGTGAAAGACCTACTCTGGTAGAGTTTTTATTTGAATTTTGAACTGAAGCCAGTGTTATAAAAGATATTTAGTAGGGCATATTAAACACTGCATGATAACTAAAAGAATCATCAGAAAAGGTTACAGAAGACTGGGAAGAGAGACTTGAAAAGCATGTTAAAGGGAACAATTGGATGACATATGCATGGCTTCAAGTATGCAACAAAGTCCAGAAGGTTTCAGAGTTTTGCTTTGAAGTATTTGTATAGGTATTTTATACTCCAAGCAGACTTCACAGAATTTTTCCTCAGCTATATAGCAACTGTTGGAGGTGAGACGTGGAAGAGAGAGAGATAACTTTTTTGTGTGTGAGGGTTAGGTTGTAATGAGTTTGCAGATTTTAAATATTTCTAACAAAGTACTCTGTCAAAAATATTGGGGGAGCAAATGGCTATAACTAAAGAAATGATTCTTTTGAGCTGGGAAGTAGGATCTGAATTGTCTTGACATAGTAAGGCATTATTATGTAATTCTACTGGTTACCAAAAAAGCAATTGTTTGAAAAACAGACATCAAAATCTAAACCAACTGCATTTGAAGTACTGTATATTACAAATGAGATAGACATCTGGAAGTGGAAATTTTGGAAATGGAATGAGCAAATTACAGAGAAATGGAATTTATGGGAACAATGCATGCAGATTAATGTTCAGGTGGAGGAGTGAGTTTAGGGAAGGTAGGAATTGAGCAGGTTATCTAATATTGGTCTGAATGACCACTGTTATAAAGAAAGAAGAGATCTGTAATGTACAATATATATAATGAAAAAGGCTAATATGGTTTGCTTTCTTCTTTATTAATATATGTGTGCCTATGTTTTAAGTGATAATTTAATAAAGGTCTTTTAAAAGACATGACACTCCATGCTTCAACTATTCCTGCACTCAACAAAGCTTGCATTTGGGTAACTGGATGATTGATCAAGCATATGCAAATTGTGTGTGTGTGTGTGTGTGTGTGTGTGTGTGTGTGTGTGTGTGTGTGTGTGTGTGTGTGTGTGTGTGTGTGTGTGTGTGTGTGTGTGTGTGTGTGTGTGTGTGTGTGTCTGTGTGTGTGTGTGTGTCTGTGTGTGTTTGTGTGTGTTTGAATGAGCTGGAAGTTTATGTCCAAATACTGAATGACAGAAGACCAATAGCTGGAGAGTCTAAAGATAAAAATAAAAAGATTGACTCTGAATCCACTGAAATAATAAAAGCAATATCTTCCCCTCTGACCCACCACACCCCTTGCTGCTTAGAGTTTTACAGATTCATGGGTACTTGCTAAGCTATTGATTTTTGAGGATCTTTAGAAACGTAGCCCCAGATTCCCACAAAGTGTTTAGTTCTTGTAATTTAAGTCTGAATAATGCTGAACCTGGTAGAACATTTATAAGGTACCCCATACATAAAGGACAGTGGTGCTGGATTTATGGTCCCCCCCATTCATCCAGATTCAATGTGAAAAGAGTAAGAGAAGTACTTTGCTTTACGTGGAGAGGAAGACAATTCCAGAAAAGTGGTATTCTCTGTGATACATATCTATTTCAACTATATGTTCTTTTCATGTTGTGGGTGAGATTAAAGTCTCTTGAGTGGGTATTTATTCCACCAGTGGACTTATAGATCTGACAGGATAGGTATATTGAGGCTCTGTACACAAGTCAGAGCTTATCCCTCAGTAGACTTTATGATACTGAGAAGAGCGATAAGATTTTGGAATGGTCAGTATAATTGTTATGCTTTAGGCTCTTGATTTTGTATGTGAGAAAGCATTGTGGTCATTCAAGTTGTATTAAGTGTCTGGATAGGTGCATATTGAAGACATTAGACTCAATGATTGACCTAACAAGTGCAGAGCAGAGCGGAATGATCATATCTCTTGACCTAGATGCCATAACTTTACTAATAAGCTGTGCAATTAGAAAGGACCATCTTGCAATAGTGATGTCATGGTGATCAAAGGACAGATTGTTGGCTACATGGGTTCCTTGTGTTGTCAATGTGACAGCCACTGAGGACATCATGCTTACCAAAAGAGACTATTATACATTTCTTGACATTTAGTTTTAGACCATGGTTATGACATCAGCTGTTTGTTTGGGAAAGGCCCTCTTGGAAGATCTTGGTGACTGCCAGAGAGTTTATTTCATCAGCTACAAACCCTTCACATTAGCTTTGTCCTCCAAGAAATAAATGCCAAAGAGTGGTGGCCCAAAAACTGGACCTTGGAGTATACCACTAGTGACAGGTATTTTAGAGGAGGTAATTTCATGGGTTATATTTGTGATCCAGTTTACAATCCAGTAAGTTACATAGGCTTAACATTTAGGCAGGACAGTCTGTCAAGAATACCTGAGTGCGAGATGGTGTCAAATGCCTTTGTGAGGTTTCAATATGTGATATGTACTGATTTTCCCTCATCCATTACTTCGTTAACTTTCTTGACGAAGCTAAGCAGGCAGGATCTACCCTTGACAAAACCAAACTGGCTTGGGTTAAGAGTGTGTAGGTTGCCAATGTCTTAATTTATTAATTATAGATTCATAGTTTCATAGATAAGTATTAGGCTAGCGACCCTTATGGTCCATTTTAAGCCCAGCCAATTTCCCTTTATATGCTCGAAATAACCTATTCTATTTGGTTATATATAGATTTGCCTTACTCATCCCATGGTCGGTAATTATAAATTATCGCTAATGAGATTGACTGAAATCATACTATACATAATCTGAGGGGACCCAAACTCTGGAAAAAGCATTTAGGAACTACCTCACTCAATTAGCAATACAGGGGCAGTTCTGGGGTAAATATTCTGTTTCCCACCCATAGATCTAAGTTGCACTTGAAAATGGACAGTGACAAACTTTGTTTTATATGAATGAGGAGTCTCTATGGGCATTCCAGTTGTTCCATGTGTCTGGACAAATACATGTCAAAGGAGGTAAAGACAATGGCATCCCTAGATCTAGACACAATTTAATTGTTTATACGCCATGCAATATAGAAGGACCTTCTTACAACAATAGACTCATGTTGGTCAAGAGGTAGGTCATTGTCCACATAACTTCCCAAATCCTGAATAACTGGGTCAGCTCTTAGGGGCGTATTGTCAATGTGGTAGTTCCCTGGGTAAGAAGAATTCCCAAAGGATAGACTAATAAATTTTTTGGCATTTAGTTTCGGTCCATGATTTTGCCCTCAGTTATTTATTTGAGACAAACCTTCCTGTAGGATGGCTAAGTCATTTGGAGATTCATTGACTGCTCCTAGCTTGCAGTCATCTGCAAACATAGTCAACAAGAGGTCTTTGGCATTTGCTTTTAGTTTAGAAAAGTAGATGCCAAATAGGAGAGGTCCCAGCACAGAACTCTTGGGGAGTCCATTAGTGTCTTGTCTATTTCTGGAGGTAGCTTCCCCTATTTTGATGATCTGATTATATTATTATTATTATTATTATTATTATTATTATTATTATTATTATTATTATTATATTGCTTACTTTGATTATTTCCACAATGATTCTCTACATAGCCTTACAGATGTGGCTAGTTAGACTTATGGGTCTATAATTACTTGGGTCCATTTATACCCCACCTTTGTTCACAGAGCTGAATGTTGCTGCCCCCCATTCATCCATCCCACAGCCTGTTTAGAGACTGATATTGAATAACCACTGTTAAGGGTTTGACAGGTCCTGTTTCAGTCTGGTCAGTAGGCAGCCTGGTATGTTATCTGGCTCCAAATACGCCGTGTTATTGGCCTTGGAATGTGCTTTGAGGACTTGATCTTGGGAGATTGGGGGGATGCAGGTATGTGATCTGGGAATGTAAAAGAAAGGGGGGAGTTAGAGCTAAATTTATCTGCTAGCAGACCAGATATGTTCTCAGGGTCTGAGTATGTAATATCATTTACTATTAGTTCTGTACAGTGATAGACATGGTTTGTGATATTTCTAACATAGCTAAAGAACGCTTTAAGGTTGCCCTTTCCCTGGATAGCTATTTTACCTCATCTGTAGCTTTTGTTGATTTGATTTGCTTAGGAACACAGTTTCTTGTTCAGTTTAGCAAGAGCATTTTTGATGTCTTGATAGCTACATTTAATATCCCATGCAAATTCATTTTCCCCTTTTATTGTAGAGCCTATTTATATTTAGGTTCTAATTTGGGATTGTATTTACTTCAGAGGGAAACAGATGCCTCTATGGTGCAATTCACATGTGCATAGAATTTGGCAGCAAATGATCCCACATTCACAGTGGGGTCATCAGGTTGGAGTGGATGCTAAATTTAGCCAGGTAATTACTCAGTTTTTATAAATTAGTCATCACATAATCTCTGAATACTGAGGTATATGAAGATGCTTATGGTGTCAGTCTTATTGTGAATGTGACTGATTTATAGTTGATTTGATAAGGGAGGGAGTTGCAACTGGTGGGGAACAGAACTGTCTTATATTGGTGAGAACAAAATCCAGGATTTTGTCTCCCCTAGCTGGGGTACAGACTGACTGGCCCAGAGCGTTTTTAAAGAAATTAAGTCCCATACCTGCAGTATTCTGAACATGTTGTCTGTAAAATAAATGTAAGCTAAAGCAAACAAAAAGCAAACAAAAGTCACCACCCCATAACATGCAACACCCCCCCCAAAAAAAAAAATAAAATAAAACAATACATCCCACCTACAAATCGCCTTCTGCTAACCTAAACATAAAAAAGAAGCAAAGTTAGTGAAAGGGCTAAGAATTATGGGAGGAGAACTGAACTCACATGCAATAAGTGGAGGATGTCTCTCACCTTCTTGTAAAAAGGGAAAAAGAAAGAGCTTTTGCCTGTGTCTTCTCCCAGCACTTCAGGAGAGCTTGAGATAAGTATACGTTTTTCTGTTTTTTTCAAGCTTAAACTCCACTAATGGAAGGAAATAAATTGATTTTCTCTGCACTTATCATTATATCTGTGTTTTCTGTACTTCATTGCTCATTTTATTGAATGTTATAACTGTTTTTACAGTTTGTTTTGCTGAAATTGCTTGTTTTATGTCTTAAATAAACACCTGGCTGTTAATGCATCAGATTGTTGCCCCTCTAGTTAATTAAGTATTTCCCCCGGAATTTTAAATTTTTTTGCATTCTATTAGAGTTTTAGTAAAAATTGCTTATATTCTGCATTTTGCAATTGGCTAGCTCTTTGTGTAGTTAATAGAGCCTCCATTTTATTACACTGAGATTCACAGCACAACATCTCCATTTGCTAATCATGTGCTTTAACTGTGAATTTCCATTCTTTTCCCCATTTTTATATGTAATCTTACATTAGGGGACAGTTTCAGTTGCTTTTCTAGTTAAAATGTAAACTTGCTGAGTGTAATAGTGATTATTTAGGGCAGGGAATAATTTGTTACTGTTTCTGAGGGGTGGGTATTGGTAGCTGCAATTCTTAGGGTTTTTTATTGATTCTCTCACATTTTCTTCTCAGCCTAACAGTGCGCGGTAATGCTCAGGTCCGTATCATGCAATGATACATTTGAAAGACAATGGCACTTTCAGCTTTTGAATTCTGCCTTAGAAAACTTAGTTAACTCTGCCTTCCAGTTAAAACTGTACAAATTGCAGATTTAAGCAGTGGTACACCCTTGAACAGCTAAAGTTGCTCTCATAGCCAGTATAGACCAAATTATTTACTGCCTACCCGATTTTGATGCTTGAACTAAACTGTTTTTTTCTTTTTCTATCTACATTTGTTATTTTATCCCAAATCAACACCTTAACAAGGAGATGAAATATAACTATCTTCTCTTATTTACCTACCAAACTGACCTTACAGCTTGGCTAAATTAAAATATAAATTGCACGCAATTAATATAGTGCTCAGACCTTAATTAATATGTCAGCTATTTTTCTTGAAAAAAGTACTTTAACCCAGGAACTGAAACACTATAATATTCTCTTACTCTTCCCTCACACACCTCACACACTTGGTTAAGATGTAAGGTCTACAAACTAGTCTACCTTCTGTTTCCAGGCTCACAGTACTTGGTATACTCAGGCAATGTAACAATTTAACCATGAAGAACCACACGCTGTCCAGCGTGTGGTTCTTCATGGTTACTGATAATTCACTGCATGGACTGCACACAAAGGTGGTTACAATGTAACAATTCCCTCACCCTCACAGACAATGATATTTTACTTAACTCATCACTGAGTATCTGTATGAGATGCAAGTACATATTAAGATTCAAGCATCAGTCTCCTGCACCACAGTCTGCACATACTAAATTACTATACATTGAAGGATTTAAAAATCCTAGCTAGAGCTGCAATTGGCTACTAAGTACAAGACCTGTGTAAACTAAGCATTGCAACACTAATTAGTACAACACAGCTTGGAGTCACAAGAAAGCAGCACAACCTAGACTAATTGTGCCAAAGCAATCTTCATAGTTAGGCGTACAGATTCTATACTCACAAGGCTGGACAAAAGCAGGGTGACTGAGCTGTCTCTCCACACCCAAGATTGTCAATGCTACAAGTGCTTTCAGGATCTTAAACCAAACAAATATGTATATGGCATGGTGGTGGCCCATGCTTGGGTACACAACCTGGTATGCAGAACCCCGAGAAATATGGAGACAGAGTAACATGACAGAGTTCTTTATGCATGTCACAAATGCAAGAAAGACCTTGGTATTGACTGGAATCCTTCCATCACCAAAAGTGATACTGAAGTATAAAGAAAAAATAGGATTGGCTTATCCACATAGTGACATTCTAGGGGGTCCAGTATGTGTCTGCATGGGTCGAGGTACTTGACAGCTGTTCTTGCTTCATCAAGTATGGTTTGCATTTTTCATTTCTGGGTTTTCACATATTGGCAAAAGCTTTTGCAGCCACCTTGTGCCTTTTTAGCCCGGCTCCAGCAGATGAACCTCCCAATCTAACTTCCAAAACAAGTATGCTATTTGACTGTATCAAGGTGGCTATACTTAATATCAAATGTCTGAACAACAACCTACCACACCTGGAGACCCTCCTGCATTCAAAGCACATCCATGTATGTGCTGTTACAGAAATCTTGTTCGAATGCCTGGAGAGCACTCCCTTAATGCCTGGAATTTGGGCTTACCAGTTATTTAGATGCAATGGAAACAGTGATAATGTATCCATATTTGTTAACAATCATATTTCCTCAAGACAGATACTTAGAGACCCTCAAATAGAGCTCATAGAGATTCAAAGCATGATAAATAAAGTAGCTATGAGCTCACAGCTTCTTACAGAGCACCCACCATGCCTCCAAAAACTCACATAATATTCCTAAATATTCTGGATGAACCCTCCATTAGTAGGTTTGTTGTTATCCCAGATGATTTTAACTATCCAATGATTAACTAGGGGACCTGTACCAGCAATATAAAACATGCACAAAGTCTTAGAGTTTATAAACAAAGAGTCCCTGGAAGGATTGTTAAAGAACACTAGTAGAGAAAAGGATATACTTGATCAGGGCATCAGGCCTTAACAAGCTTAGCATCCTCCCAGACCCATCTCATTTGCTCACTCAACTGAGTACAGTGAGATCATTTGGGAAGGACTACCCCCTTGTTTCTTTGATTTCAGACTCTCCTCCCAGTCCTGTCTCATCAACTCTGTCTATTGTGTACAGAGAGAGCATTTGGGAAGGGCAACCCCCTTAGTTTCTTAATCTTGAATTATCTTCTGCTTCCTCCCTCTCCACTTAATAACACAACAATTACACTGTATTCAGCTGCTCTTACAGTAAATGTGTTCTTCTGTTTCGTCTGTCTCCACTTAACCAAAAAAAACCCCCACATTTTTACACTTTATTCAGCAGTAACCTGGAATCCATGCTCTTTCGTGCCACAGTCAGTACTCCTGACAACGAAGAGATTGCCAACACAAACGTCACACCACCAACATCACATAGCCAAGCACAACACACACTCACCTATGCAGAGGTACTCAATAAAAACTTACCTAAACAGCAGACACCTCCAAAACACACTCACAAACATTCCACACATATCACCAAAGACAGCACATACAGCAGACAACACACCAGTGTCTCAGATACACAGCCCATAAGGCATAACAACAAACCAATGCAGCCTATAAGGCATAACAATAAACCAAACATACTAGTCATTGGTGACTCAATTGTGAGACACACAGATGTCCCCCTCACCAGGCTCGACAAGAAGAAGGTCATTGTCAGTTGTTTGTCAGGTGTCAGAATCCACCACATCATGTATGCACTTAAGTCTATCCACAACAAGTACAAGTATGACTCTGTCATTGTCCATGTTGATGTGAATGACTTGAGATGTACCTCCCTGGACTATATGAAGAGACATGATTGAGCTCTCAGAGTGTATGACCCAGGGAGGTATGACCATTGCCCTAAGCAACTTCCTACCTGCACCAAGAATGACAACACAATACAAAAAAAAATTATTGACTTCAACATTTGGCTTAGTTTATAGTGTCTTTCCAAGGGGATTCATTATCTGTCTACCTGGGATGACATGGTTCACAGGCCTTGATGCTTTGCCAGATATGGTCTCCACCTGTCACCCCTGGAATTCCAGATCCTGGCCAAAGCTCTTGCCTCACCCATTGTGCCTTTTTAGGCTATATCCCAAAGACAAATCTTCCACCATAAAAGATCTGCCAAAAAGCAAATTGAAGGTCATACTGCTTAATGGTAGGAGCCTTAACCTGAAAATGCACTCATGGAGGGTCTCCTCACACCAAAAGAAGCCAGTGTCTGTGCGGTCACGGAAACTTGGTTCAGGGCTACAGAGAGCACCCCTGTCTTACCAGGATATACCTCATTTCACATACTCCCTCCCCAAAATAAGGCTGGGAAGAGTAAGTGTGGTGGAGTCTTTATCTTCATTAAGGACAGGCACACCTCCAGAGTGGTTTGCCAGCATGATGCACTGGAATTACTCCAGCTGCAACAGGCAGTTGGCAAGACAACAATCCAAGTTATAGCCAGCTATAGACTCCCCTCCATGACTCAGGCTACCTACCCATCTTACCTGGACCTACTTGACTCCATCAAGGTACCCACTAACACCCTGACCCTTGGTGACTTCAACTACTCCACCATAGACTGGCTGAACTATTCCTGCACTAATGCACTCAGCTAATGATTCCTTGACTTCATCAGTTCTAACACACTAGAAAAGCTTGTTTCATCCCCCACAGGGGGAGATAACATTCCAGACTTGGTTCTCACCAACATGGGCAACTGCTGCAGTACTTCCATAGTATATTTTTCCCTGGTGAGATCAGAACGCTGGTCTTTCTCTTTCGAAGTTTCTATTCCACCCAACCCTGTCTCCCACCCTAGCTGTAACCAGGCTAAAAAACTTCTCAAAAGCTGACTAAAACCTTCTAGGGAAGGATTTAGTAGCTTCATATGACTGCCCCCCCCCCCTCAGAAGATGCAGACAACTATGCTGAACAGGCACCTGTACAACTGCATGGACTCAGCCATACCCAACAGAACTAAAACCTGCTTTTCAAGGAAACACAACCATGTCTGGTTGACATCCTCTATCAACAAGCTTTACAACAAAAGGAAGAAACTGTTGTCCAAGGGTAAAAAGGAACAAATTCCAAAATGGAACAACTCCCTCCTCAGCTTCAACAAGCAAATTAGATCACTAGTGAAAATCTCCAAATCCAATTATGAATTGAAACTAGCCTTCAAAACAAAGGGAAACCACAAAGCCTTCTTCAGTTATGTCAGGAACCTCCATAGCAAAGACCTGGTTTGCTATGAATTAGTACTTAATGGTACCACGTACACTGATCCTGTTGACTTAGCCAACTTGCTAGCAGATAGGTACATAAACTTCACTCCCCTATCCCCGCAAAGGCCCATTTGCTATCACAGATACTTGTCCTGCACCTCACATTGCCATAGATCAAGTCTTAAAGGCCCTATCCAAAGAACACAGCTTCCATGGGATCTCACAGTATCCCAGGCTGTATTCTGCACCATCTCCAGCAAGAACTGGCTTTGTCACTGAGCACCCTATTCAACCACAGCCTAAGTACAGGCTTCATTCCAGCAGAGTGGAGAACTGCCATTCTAATCTCCTTGCACAAAGGTAGTGCCACTACTGACCCTGGAAACCATAGCCCCATTAGATTGACAAGTCTGATCTGTAAAGTCATGGACCGTATTTTTATGAGTCTCATAAACAAGGACACAGGCAATCTTCAAGCACTTGACCCCACCCAGTTTGGATTTGGCAA
This sequence comes from Protopterus annectens, assembly GCF_019279795.1. Lineage (NCBI taxonomy): Eukaryota > Metazoa > Chordata > Ceratodontiformes > Protopteridae > Protopterus > Protopterus annectens. The sequence continues at coordinate 121,058,749 of NC_056731.1, read as the reverse complement.
GGGAAGATCTTGCCTGTTAAATCTGGTTGACTTCTTTGAGATTGTCACCAAGGCCCTGGGTGAGGGAAAGTCAGTACATACAGCTTATCTTGATTCGGCCAAGGACTTTGACACAATCCCCCACTCGGGCATCATCAAAAAGCTAACACAACTTGGCATAAATCCCTATCTCATCAGGTGGGTGGCCAACTGGCTCAATGATAGGACCCGCAAGGTCAAAATAGGTGCCTCCACAACCAACAGCAGACCTGTCACTACTGGTGTTCCCCAGGGATCTGTCCTGGTACCCCTACTGTTTGGCGTCTACTTCTCAGAGGTCCAGGCAGTGACAGAAGGCCTTTGGCTAACCTAGTTTGCAGATGACTGCAAGAAGATTGCTGTCACTGACTCCCCAAATGATGTTAACATACCAAAAGATGGTCTCACAGCAACAAATGGCCTTAATTTAAATGCAAAAAAATGTATTATCATACCATTTAGCAAAAACACACTAGCTACTGATTACCACATCAACAGCAACCCACTAAGCACACAAGCTGTGGTGAGAGACTTGGGTACTCATGTTGACAACAATCTCACATTCGGCCATCATGTAGCAGCAGAGGTCAGAAAAGCCTTTTACTTGGTTCATCTCATAAGTAAAGGGATTGCATCCAGAAAAAAACGAGGTTATTACCTCTCTTTACTCCGTCCTCATTAGGCCTATAATTGAGTGTAACACCCCATTTAGTATGTACCTCTCCAAACACCTGCGCCAACTGGAAAGGCCACAGAAATACCTCACAAAGAAAATCCATGGCCCCAACACCTGTCCTATATGGACAGGCTCAAATCCCTTTCACTTTACTCAGTATCATACAGTATTGCTCAGAGGTGATCTGTGTCTCACCTACAAGGCAATATCAGACCCTGCCCTACTAGAGATGCTCCATATCCATAGGTCTAACTCCTCGTGAATTACCCGCTTGAAAGGCCTAAATCTAATATGCAACATCAACAAAATCTGCTGGAGAAACAGGTTTGTCTCCCAGAGGCTGCCCTGTCTCTGGAGTAGACTTCCTATACATGTCAAACAGAGTACCTCGCTGACCCTCTTCAAGCACAATCTTGAGGACTGGATGGGAAACCACAAATTTGTCCCAGGGGTTCTACCTGTGTCCCTCATTGTAGCTGGAGAATTTTCATCAATTCAAAACATGAAAGTGAAACGTTTGAGACATTAAGGAGAAAGGGGAATGAAGCTAAATGTGTTCTCACCAAGCTAAAAAAACTCTTCAAACTATTTCACTACTTGTGAAAGAGTATAATTATTAGAGTATTTAATTTTCAGAATCCATTATGTTGCGTTATTTTGTTTCCAGTAAATGTTATTACTTACTTTTAAAGGTATATCGTTGGTTATTTATGCATGTATCCAACTTTCAGAAAGCGAATACTTTGCTGCAGCTACAGATATGTGATTTGATACAGTCTGTTCATTTCATGAGTGTTTAGCAATTTAAATCTCTGGTGTACTAGATGGGTCTGGCTAGTGGCAGTGTATTATTGTAAGACTGTATGTGTACAAAATGGACTTGTCCAGTTATAGTCACTGGTAGAAAGTTTCTATTGGAGGGCACAGTTCCAAGACTGAGTGGCATAACAGCCTGGGAAGTCATTAGTTATACCACTGTTCCACACTAGAACAATGTGGACTTTATTGGGTGTGGTTGGTGTTAGTCACAGCCTTAAACATCATTGTTCATGTACTGTATATTTTTAAGGCCTACATACTCACGTATTAAGTAGATTCAGTGGTGTGAGTTGTGAGACCACCGTCTCTTAATACCATATACTGCAGTATAAACCCCCCCTCAATATTTAATCTTATAAATGGATTATAAATAAATAATTTAATCTTATAAACGGAGAAAAAGATAATGTGCATCATACTTGAACACCATACCCTCATTTTTATATAAATGATTTAATTTCAATTACTCAGATGTCAGTTGCCTTCAGGCCGAATGCTGTATTTGAAGATGGCCAGCAGAGCTAAATATCTGACTCATTCACAACATTATGGCAGTTGTGCACTGCAGCTGAAGGAATGTATGTTTCTGGCACAAGTGTTTCTTATTTAACAGCTACACTACTGTTTGCTATTATCTGCCACCTTTAAGCATTTCTCATGCTGCAGTTAAAATACACACAAGCAAAGGGAATCATTTTCTCATTAACAATACTAAAAGAAGTTTGTTTACTTTATTTCCATTCGTGTATTGTCCTACTTTACCAAGATACAGTCCCATTTTATAGGAAAACGAATGTGTAACTGATAAACATATATTTAGTTTGTAGTGCATGGATCACTCTGATTACACTCAAAAAATAGCCAAATTACAACCTGGCTCAGTACTGCTATAGAGTGAGACCCGACCTTAACAACATTTAATGCACCCCTTGTTTGCTGTAAAGGTCAGGTATGCACTAAAACCAATAGTTTTGACCAGTAAACAACAGCAACAGCTAGAAATGGCTTAATTTCAGCTCCCATTACTACCTCCTATCTGCCAAACTATACAAGGCATTTTGAATCAAACAGTTTCCCTTACACAGGAAATATGTAATAATGTCAACCACTCTCCCACTGCTTTACTGGCTTAAGAGCCGTACAGTATTCATTGCTTTTCAAAATTTAAAGTTTGTACAAGGAACTCTAGTATAGCAAAATGTGTTACTGCATTAACATTACACAGAATTATGGATATTTCTAAGTTGTAAAAATGTTCTTTTCATAATTCCATAAATCTGTTTTTCCAGAAGTGATACATACATACCGGAATGTTCCGTCTAGTCCCAGCTTCATTCCAATGTAGATATTTGTATTGTAGTATTTCCTACAAATCTGTAAATGAAAGTAAACATTTTATTATGTTTATCTCATTACTTCTACAAATATATAGAGTATCAGACACTATAAAGCTCCATAAATAGTTTTGGTCAGGCTAACTGACTATAATAACAGCAACATCTGACATCCATGACAACAGATACTGCAGTACAATTCACCTTTTGACACAGAAGATAACATGATTTCTAGACATTGTCGTAATCTCAAAAAACTGAATAAGTAAACTTAACAAATAGTTTAAATATTGAGATTCCTACTGATTTCCTACACACGATCATGTCTCACACACACACACACACACACACACACACACACACACACACACACACACACACACACACACACACACACTCTCTAATCTCATTCATCACTCAACATCCATGTACCCAAATGTGCAAAAGAACACAGAAAATACACCTATTTTGTAGTTTGTAGAGGGACACTTTTCCTAACACACTTCTGTACCCCCCAAAACATATGTATAGCTAGCTCCAAGACTGCAGTTACATTTGGATAAGTGCCACTCAGGACGTAGAGTCACACATGCACCCATCACAAACAACTTTCCTAGAGCCCTCATTCCAGTTCCACAACGTACACAACAAACATATGAAACACTCCGCAGCTACACACACACTCACTGCTAAATATAAAATCCAGGCACTGCAACCTTACAACCACACACACGGTCTCACACACACACTCACACACACACACACACACACACACACACACACACACACACACACACACACACACACACACACAAAAACACACACACATACATGCGTTCACAGACAGACAGGCACACAAACATGTGCACATGTACCACAAGCATTGGACAATGCACATTGTCATCATACAATCACACAACTACTTTTTGACAATTCAAAGAAAGCACACGCACAGTCCCACAACAAGAATGGAATCAAATGCATACGGCAAGCCAACCTGCCCATGTATACCACTATCTTTCAACAACCCACTCACACACACACACACACACACATATATATATATATATATATATATATATATATATATATATATATATATATATATACATACACACACACAAAGCTTTTGACTACTCACAAAAAAATTATCTGCACAAACTCCACCTGTCAGGGCTTATAGCACACATCTTTACACACTCATCGACATTCATACTCACATGTAAATCTGACATTTTCTCTTACTTAACAACAAGCAGTTATTATATAAGACAAATCCCACACTTACCTGAACACATCTCTGCTTGTGCTCACACTGCTTGACCAATACACAGTTATAGATAGATATACATATATATATCCATATCTATATAAAAAAAAAAAAAAATATATATATATACATAATATATATATATACATATATACAGGTTTTATATATATATATATATATATATATATATATATATATATATATATATATAAATATAATTGTCTGACTTAAGATCAATAGCTAAATAAAACTTCAGACAAGAATGTTGCACTGTGACGAAAGGAGGTACTACCAGCACAGCTAGCTGGAATTTTGTAAGTAATAATATGTCATATGTGAGTATCAAACTAATTTGTATAAGATGTTTGTGTTACAAATGTATTATAACTGTATGTCATGTGTATATCAAACTGCTTTGTACAGATGTTTGTGTTGAAAAGGTATTTGTAAAATGCTTGTGTTTAAAATGTATCCATAGTGTGCCCTACTGGAAGACAACAGACATGTACATGCACTATTGTAATTATTTAAATGCATATGTTTTAACAGAGGAAACTGGAGGGTTGATCTCAGTCCAGCAAACTTTAGAAAAATATTTGACATTAAATCACTTTATAGGCTAGGCCATAAAGGGGCTATTTCACAGGTTTCAATGCAACCAGTGACACAAAGTCTGTACTAGGATGCTTTATGTATTCTCTTTGGAGTGAACCAATTGCTACTCTGGAAGCATGAAGGAATGCAATTGTTTTATGACTTCTAGCAACTGCCAAAGATCTGAGCAAAATCCCTTGTCTGTGTATTTTTACAGGTAGATGCTAAACACTGCCAGCTGCCAGCAATAGGGGTTTGCATGAGAACTAGAAGTCTGATGACCAGAAATGATGTTGTTCTACAAGCTATCCCAGTAGTTTTGAGAGGTCTCCTAGTGAGACAGAGCATTCTGTATTCTGTCTTGGACCTGACAAGAAGAACCATTCACCACATCATCTGCCTCGCTCTAGTAAGTAAGTTACTAAGGAATAACATCATTCTCTCAGATTCAGTCAGGAATATAGTGAAGCTTAGTTTAGATATTAGTTTCTTTATTTGTTTGAGACTGTCCTTCAATGTTGTTTTAAATATTCCTGTGGTTTTGAACTCTGATGTCACTGTGAATATGAATTTAGCATTATCTTGTTCTTTTTTTATTTATTATTAAATATATTTAAACCTTTCATTGTGGCTTGATCTTTGTAGAGATATATAAGTTTTGAAAGTACTTGTATTTTTTTGGTGATACTGTGTGGGCCACTACTAATAGCCTTGTTCTTGGTCAAACTACCATTTGTATTAATGTTAATTTCACTCAGTATGTTGTGTACCCTTGGAAGAGCCTTAAGGTAGCTGGCAGGAGTGAATGGTGGCAGTGGTAGCTACCTTATAGTCTGTGCAGAAGGGGGCATAGCTAGTAAACCTGTGCCAACCTTTCCCAGGTGTGTCTGTGTGTGTGTGTGTGTGTAAATCAAACCTCAAAGTGTGTGTATTGCCAGCTACTTGGGCAGGGATATGAAGCACTGATTGGACAGAGAGGGTGCTGGAGGTCTTGACTTGGTCACTCAGCTGAGATCTCAACTCTATAGCTGTGCCAGTGGGGAGTCTTACTGGGGATCTGGAGGAAGAGGGTGAAACCAGCCCCGGGCTGACTGTAGTATCTGAGTGTTCTTAAGGGAAACTGAACATGATGCAGAGAGTTGCATCTGGAACTACTGTGCATGTACCTGTTATCCTCCCAGCGAACACCCCCCACTGTTACCAGTGGTGAGGATTGAGGCTCCATGATTACTGGTCCAATGGAGGGTTGTCACATGCACAACCATAATATTGCAAATTGCTAGCATTGTAGCATGCAACATCAACAAATAGACATGTTTTATTTAATGGCAAAACATACATACAGGCACAACCACAATGTGCTAAGGTTATCTTAATACATATCATATGCCAGTTCAGAGCCTGAAGGAAGTACAAAAAGTGAACATGGATCTATTCTGCCATAAATGCAATAAAGCTTCTTCCTTAACAGCAAATCCCCATCTGAGACGGCTGAAAGATTCTCCAGATGACAGTTTCCCACACATTTTGCTAACCTTTGTCTATTTTCTCACTAGACAGTGCATTACTAAATTCAAATCAAAGTGCAGCAGCCAAGTAGACACTTAAAACATTGTTGCCAGCCCTGAGCAGAATGAAGGCAGAAATGTAGTATGTGTAACACAGGAAAAACATGAGTAGCAAATGTCCTGCTAAAAATATAGTGCTGTTCAAAGTCTGATAACGGCACACTGCAAATGAAGGAAAGCATGCTGATAACACAGGAAAGGCATGCAGAATATACACCAAAATCCTCAAGAGCAGCCATTTGTTTTAAAAGATTTCTGAATTTTGCATCATTGTAATAATCACCATCCAAGCCAAGAGAATAAGCATGCCTCCATACATTCTGAGTAAGGTAGCAGATGCGAGCAGTCAACTTTAGAGTGAGGGAGTTATTAAGAATACTCTTGATACATTAAAACTCAAAATCACAGATACAGAAGGTCAGTGTTGGTGTAAAATGTAACACCAAAAATATGCTCAGTATAGCATTGCAGGATAAACTGTAGGACCTGTAAGACTTTGATGTCATAAGCATAGTCACAAAAGGAAAACTCTTACTTCTGTCATCCACAGTTATGCACCCATGTATAGAAAATAACTGCATTGTTGTTTGCCCACTAATTAGATAAGTGCCTCCAATCATCTATTGCTTACACATAGGGAGATCATGAACATTTTCAGCTGCAGTCAAAACAAGTATGTGAGTGCCAGCCCTATAATCCTTAGTATGGCAATATATAAATACTCTGCTCAGCAAAGTTCAGTCGTCTGGAGAAATATCCAACATACAGGCGGGAGGACATTTACCACAAGAAATAACTTTCCAGCATACAGGATTAACTGACTCAGAAAATACTTTCCTAGATGGCATATTAACAGTGAACTCTTCAGATATGCACTCTGAAACACCAGTGACAACTTCAGATAGAAATCCATGTGAAACGAGAGCTCATATCCTGGCTTCCTGCAAAGCACTACATTGGTCCACATCACAACCCACATGGAAATGATCATAAGCCAAACCAGCTGTTTGCCCTGAAAGGTATAAAGTGTAATGGCATGTCCTTTACATCTCATAATAATTACAGTAGCAGTACCTTTGTCCTTTTGTATTCAATGGTATGTTCATAATGGTAAACACAGCCTAGACTTAATTTAGGGGGATGCCATTTCTGGATTTTTTAGGGATAATAACTGCATCCAGTGGATATAGTTAGAGGTCAGTATAAAACAGAGACTCGCTGCATTCAGTAGTCAGTTCCACTACAAAGCCCCATCACAAACTCTTCTGGAAGTAGGAGGGATAGTGAAGCCTCAGAGCTCTTAGACATAGATATGACATAAAGGGAAGGATGGAGAAGATCTGTCTATAGTAGAGAGTAAGCAAGAAAAAGCAGATGTGTCAAGGCGGAAGTGATGCCCAGGCCAGATGCTTCACCAATCACTGTGGTATGTTTCCCTTGCCACCCATATATGAATCTTGCAGTTTTGTTACAAACAGAACAAAGCATGTCTAAATAAGAATAGAATAATGGACAGAAGACAAGGATGTTAAAAGCACAAGGGGGTTATGAAGTCCTTTGGGATATAATGAGTGCCACCATAACTTGATCTCTACAATTTTTTGCAATATTTTTGAAATCACTTACCTTGTGCATTTTAACAGATAATTATTATTTGGATAAGCTGTCATTTGTATTTACATTTTTCACATTTGTTACAATGTCTTGTTCACTTTTATTTTTCTTGGGCAGCAGGTATTTTTTATTCTTTGTAATTATTTTTTCTAAAACGGAATCTTTGAAACTACAAATTGTATTATATTTTCATAATCAGCTTCATGATGAGATACCTGAACTAAAGGAGACTTACTTGTGCCTTTTTATCTCTCTTAATGTTGTAGCTATTGTTGCATTAACTATCTCTATTAATCCAAAGTGATGTGCTTCCTACCACATACAATGTTTCCATCAGTGTTAATTTATTTGTATCACTAAACAGATTATTGTATTAATAATGGTGCCTCTAAAATGTTTGCATCTGTCATCATGTATTTATTGATGTATATACATTTAATGTTTAATTTTGCTGTTATTGCAAAGAGTAATCCTTCAGGGTATGACCCACTTCCACTGAAGGTCTGGAAGAAATGTCCCACAATAAGGTAAATTGATTTGTAAGTGAAATAATTAACACATTAGTACAGAATTCTGCATAAGTTTCAGAAACTTAAACATATACATAAAAAAGGCATGGTATGAAGGATGCACATTCACAAGGAAGTCAAAACACAGTAAATAATATGCATGCAACAAAGTATGATAACCACACAGATAAAAAAAGTTTTAACTGTGTTAACTACAGCTATGTAAACATACAGTAAAGAATATTAGTGACAGATTCCCATCACAATAAATCGGGCTATGATTTGATCACTCATATATAATATGCCTTATTTCTTTCACATATTCTTAGTTGTTTGGATTTTTACACACTCTTACAAAATGCTTACTTTGCTGTAGTTAGATACAATTACTGCATAAGCAGAGATTTGCTGAAGGCTGTCAGCAGTTAAAGAAGTCAAGTGATAGATTTATCAAAGGAGTTAGTGGAGATGATGCATATTCAAGACTAAAAATCAACATATTACAGTGTAGCCAAAAGCAGTTCTGTTCTGTATGCAAATAGCAGACAAAGGCCACATGTGTGGGAAGTCTGAGGTTAGTAAAGCAGTGAGAAAAATGGGAGTGAATTGTGGTAAATGTCAGTGTTCTCTTCTCACAGTCTGTATTGTAACAAATAAGTTATTATTATTATTATTATTATTATTATTATTATTATTATTATTATTATTATTATTATTATTATTTCAACATTGACAGGGTGCTGTGAATGTCTGTAGATGAAGTTATTGGCCATGCCATAATTTGGGCTTTGCAGGACTAAGGTGTGTTTGTCTGAAGCAAGCTGGAATACGAGGAAAAGCAACTGTTTATGTGAAACAAAAATACATTTATGTAACAATTATTATATTTTTCATTCTGACAGTGTCAAACCAGATACTCTTGATAGGCAACAGGTATAAGGGCTGTCTGTGGATGGAATTATTTTCCCTGCTGTTTGCTGTTGCAATTCTGGCTTTGTGAGACTGATGTGTATTTGGGAGAAAGAAGCTGGAATACACATTATGGCTACTGTTTACATGAGATAAAATACATTAATATAATCATTATTTTTAATCCTGGCAGAATAATCCAGATACTGTGGGTAGGCAATTGGTAAGGAGATTGGCTCTTTATGAAATGATTGGTTCTGTTATTTTCTGTTATAATTCCAGCTTTGTGGTATTAATGTGTATTTGGATGATGTAAGCTGGAATGCAAACTGTGTCTACTGTATGTGTGAGACAAAAATACACTTCTATAACCATTATTTTTATCACAGTCAGTTATCTGCAGTATATGGTCTTAAGAAAGTAGCTGTGACTGCTTGGTGGTGGATGCCCATATGCTTAGTTTATACATTCAATAAACTGAGATCTTGGTAGGACTCATATAAGTATTTGTGAGAAACAAGTTTGATTTTTTTTATTGTGGCCATTGTTTGTGCAAAGAGGTGCTATGTTATCTGGGAGGGAAGATAGCAAGAGTCAAGTGGGATAAGCTGATTCTTCAAACTGAACAAGGTGGTTTGGGATTACCCAATTGAAGGGGCATTTCAGAGATACACAGTTAAGGCACCTATATATAGCAAAAGCAGAAACCTATCATTCAAAGTGAAAAGGGATGATGATGAAGCAAGGGGGAAAGCTCAAGAAACAAGGAAAGACTGGGATTTTGGATGCTGATCCTTAACGAGAATAACAGTAACCATGCAGAATATTATATTTATAAAGTAGCAGAAAGTATTCTAAGAACAAAGCCAACACAGGAATAGAGAAAGGAGATTCTGCAGATAGGGATGACTGCAATCAGGGATACAGACAATAGGCAAGAGGGGGCTGGAATTTATTTGAGAAAATTGGTAAAAGCACCAAGGTATTGGGAGCAAATAATTAAAGAAGGAAAGGTAATACAATGGGAAGAGGCCAATAATTTATTTGGACTGCAGCCTATAGATTGCCTTCCCTTTTAAGGGAAAGAGAAAGAAATAAGGGGAGCCTAAGTGCAGGACCAGCACTGGAAGAGTTTTAGTAGAATCTGGAACAGAAGCTGCTTTTAAAGGCATAATTAGTAAAGCATACAAAATATTACATGATAACTATAAGAATCAATCAGACAAAGTTAGGAAGGAATGGGAAAAGAGTCTGGATAAACAATTCACAAAGAAACAATGGGGGGATATATGTATGTCTCCCAAATACGCAACAAAGTCCAGAAGATTTAGGATCTTTGCTCAGAGGTGCTTACATAAGCATTTTCATACCCCAAGTAGACTCCAAAGAATTTTTCCTCAGGTAGACAGAAAATGTTGGAAGTGTGATGAGGAAGAAAGAGGTAACTGGGAACATATTTTCTGGGTATGTAATGAGATGGCAAACTTTAAAGATTCCTTGAAGACTGCCCTGTCAGAGATACTGTGTGAGCAAATTTGTGGAACTAAGGAAAATATTATTTGAGCTATTATACAGAATCAGAATTGCCTAGACACAGTAAGACCTTGCTGAGTCTAACTATGGTGACTGCCAAAAAAAAGCAATTACTAGTAAATGGAAGTCAAAGTCTAAACCGGCATTACTAGAAGTAGTGGATGTAGTAACAGAGATAAAACAACTGTAACCTGGACCTTTAGTAAAGGGTAGGAGCAAATTACATAGGAAAAATGGAAACTGTGGGAATAATACATGCACAGGAGGAACAAGCTTTAAAAGAAGGCAGGGCTTGAATGAGCTATGTAATGTTTGCCTGACAATCACTTGATAGATTATAAGCGATGTATAATGTTTGCAACTACAAGTATCTCTTCATGGTTTGTGAAGTATGTTTGCAACTGAAATGATGTAAATATGGTTTGTTTTCATGTATATAAATGTATGATTGCCTATGTCATACATGATAATGTAATAAAGATGTTTCTTGTTTTTTTAAAAAAGATACATTCAAAACTTTCAGCTGTTTCTTATTTTGAAGGCTCGATAATTTGCCTCCTATTTTATTCCGTTACTTGTAGAATGTGTAGTTTTCTAGTAAATCACTGAAGAACTTAATATTGACAGGCATTTAAGTTTCAGACTTCCAGTACTCACAGTAAGTAGCTATCCTAGATGGTTTGGGAAGAATGTATATGAAAGCAACCAACCTCTGGCAGAGTAGTAAAGAGTAGTATTGCCATGTGATTACACTTTGCTATCTGATTTCTTGGCTGTGATTGCTCACGTGGTGAGACTGCATATCCTTCCTGCCTCTGTGTGGGTTTATCCAGGCACTCCCAAAGACATGCCACAATTGAATTGGTATGCTTTCAATTTGCCTGTAAGTAATCAAGCAGTGCAAATGACTGGTGTGTATGAATGTGTGTGTGTGTGTGTGTGTGTGTGTGTGTGTGTGTGTGTGTGTGTGTGTGTGTGTGTGTGTGTGTGTGTGTGTGTATTTTTTCACATCCATCCATGTGTGTGTGCATCTTATGACATACCTGGCTTGACAATGTCTGTTGGTATGCATGTATGTGTGTATGTGCATGTGAATTTGAATAATATCACATATTTTATCTGTGGACATACAGGCTATGGTGGCACATGCATAACTCATCTGGATAGCAGTAAACGTAGTTAATAAGTAATTACCTTTCATACATAAGAAATAAAATGCATCACAAAGCATATAGAATCTTAGAAGATTCTGGGAGCTTGGTGACCCCCCCCACACCCCCAGCTGTATAAGGTAATTTTGACGCAGGCTGGGGGGGGGTCATTTTCAACCTCTGTCCTGGGGCTCATACAGTTTAAAACTTGCACTTCTTAGTGTGCTCAGAAGGTTGCTATAGCTTATGTGGGGGCTGGCGATAGTGAGGTTACATTTTTCCTAACTTTCCTCAAATATTGACCTCATTAGTTTGCACAAATGATCGCTATAGCTTATCTAGAGACAGTGGACTTTGTAAGAACAAGTTGAAATCTAAAAGCAAACATAAGTCACATATACAGGTGACAATCTTTTAATGACAGGGGTAAGGACGGATGCTGTGTATATGTGCCTGACAGCATCAAGATGAAATATGAGACCATGAGATTTTGTCTGTTCACTTTTATCCCAGTCTGACATGACACAGGTACACAGGAAGTGGCTGTCATTTGGGGGTAGGGAAGACGAGGCATGCTATTTATTTGTATTACAGTAAGAATGCAAAATATAAGATTGTGGTCATTTGTTGTGTCACTTTCATGGCAATCTAATGCCAGTGGAGTGTATAGAAGGTTTGTGTGTGCTAGTGTTATATGTGTGTGTTGTGTATGTGTATGTGTGTGAGTGTGTGTGTGTGTGTGTGTGTGTGTGTGTGTGTGTGTGTGTGTGTGTGTGTGTGTGTGTGTGTGTGTGTGTGGAGGCATAGAGAGGTAGGGATTATTTTCACTTATGATTTATGTATCCTTGTACAGATCTGTCTTTTCAATTTATTGAGAAATATTATTTTGATAGTTTACGACATTAAATTGTGGACATAACATATTTCTTCTTTACAAAAAAAATAATATTGAAAATTTTTGTTTAGGCACCATTGGGTGAAAAGGTTGGAAAACATGTCTAACATGCACCTTAAGAGTATCTAGAACCACATGGCTAGGGCCCCTTGACCACCAGAATTAATTAATTTTTTTCACTGCAGTCTTGGCCAATTATAGTGAGTTGAAAGGATGGCGCTGAAGAGTAAAACAAGGTATAAAGATGTGAGAAAGAAGTCATCTAGATGGTGTGGAGGAGAGATGATAGGGATTGGGGGAGGCAAGCAAAACAAGAAAAAGTTATCACTTTTAGCTAAACTTGATACCTATGTTTATGGATTCCAGTTAAGCCTTTTATGACTATATGGCATTTACTTTCTTTCTACAATCAAACAGCGGTGGTGCAGCGGTAGCGTTGTTGCCTCACAGCATGAGGTTCTCTTGTTCGATTCTTGGCTGTAGTGCCTTCTGTGTGGAGTCTGCATGTCCTCCCCATGCTCGAGTGGCCTCCAAAAGACATGTGTGAATTGGCTTGCCTTCATTGAAGGTTGGGCATTGGGCTGGCAACTTGGCACCATAAAATCTACTGCCAATCATTAGTGGACCAGAGTTCTGCTGTGGTGACCCCTAACTGGGAAAAGACAAACGAACTTTCTTTCTACAATCCACTGTTCATAATTTCATATGTGCATTTCTAAAATGCAGAACACGAAAAGAAAATAAGGAGTGAGCGCACCAAGAAGTGGGATTATCTAGTACCACATGACTGCAAAAACTTATGTTTGGTCAGGAATAGCTCCTCCATCCTTGTCTGTTCTGTAACTGACACTGAAGTCAGGCTGCACTCTGCAGTAGAATACTTATATGCACCCTGGATTTATATAGTGCGCAGTACATATATAAACATGCAACACCAAATGAATATCTTGTTGAGTGTATTTCACAGACAGAGAAATAATGCACCACAACTTACCATGCCCTTCAAATCCAGTTAAGCACAGCAGCTAAAAGCCAATAATTAATTCTTGCTCTGCAAGGCAGTGAATGGCCAGAAATAACTGCAACCTGAATCCATCATTATATTTTTTCCATAATGCAATGCTATGTCAAGGGAAAGTATGAGTAACAGTAAGACTGTTTAGGGTCAGTTGTATCAGAAGGCCAGCAAAGCCCAGTCTACTGTGCAATTGCTACTAAAAAAGCAAAAACAAAGCATGTATGGCAAATGGTAGGTTCATTTTTGAATGAGTCAGTGGCAGCTGTTGTTGGGCTTGTCTGGTTAAAGGATAATGAGATGTTCATGTGTGTGGTTTGTAAGTATGCAAGGACTCTGCACAATGCCACCATTTCTGTATCTTGTGCCTCATGTCTACATTCCACCCATAGATTAATGAGTAATGGAAGACAAGAAACAAGTTTTAACATAGCCATGCTCAAGTATTTGTGAAAGAATGCTGGTGGACTTTTGCTGGAATTTCTGCCTCAGTGAAGTGTCACTGGCTGGACTTTAAAGCATCCATAGCAACATACCTAGCACATGTTCCTGATTGTTACCGTCATCCCTGCTGGCCTCTTATATGTGTTATAACAGACCATAATCTAAGCTGATCAGTGTATCCTACATGCTATTGCGCAAGTCCCTTTACCTATGGACTTAAATGATTCAACAGCAGCACAGTATGACAAAATACATTTAAACAGCTCCTAAGTTGCCATGTGGTAGGGGTGCCCCAGCATTCTCTCTTATTCTCTCCATGAGTACTATCCTCACTAAAGGTCTGTGATACACACTGTACTGCATTACATTCCCTGGCCTTACTATGCATGTTTATCAGCCCATCATCAGAGATACCACTGGCAGTGCTTCTCGATGCTGGACTACTGTGAAATTTGGTGTGTCACTGTTCATATGTGCAGCATGTCCATATCTCCCACCAGCCATCATATGACTCCCTTTATGAATTTCTCACTATCCTCATTTCGTGTCATAATGCAGACCTGATCTGCAAGGCTACGGAATGCATCATCATGGAACTTATAAACAAAGACATTGGCAACCTCCAAATTCTGGACCACATCCAGTTTGGGTTTGTGAAAGGCAGATTATACCTCCTGAACCTGATTGACTTTTTTGAGGTAGTCACCAAAGCCATAGACGAGGGTAAGGTGATTCACACAGCCTATCTTGACCTTGCCAAGGCTTTTGACACTATCCCTCATTCTGGAATTATACATAAACTCACTAAGCTAGATATAAATCCCTATGTCACAAGATGGGTTGCCAAATGGCTCACTGACAGAACCCACACTGTAAAAGTTGCAGACTCCAAATCTGACTTCAAACCAGTGACAAGTAGAGAACCACACGGTTCAGTCCTGGGTCCTTTACTGTTTGGTATCTACTTCTATGAAGTACAGGCTAACACAGAAGGTCTCTGGCTGATGAAGTTTGCAGATGACTGCAAACTAGGAGCCATAGTCGAGTCCCCAAACAATGTAGACATCCTACAGAAGGGGCTCACTGAGACAGATGCCTAGTGTTAGAGCCATAGCCTCAAGCTCAATGCCAAAAAGTGCATTGTCATCTCCTTTAGTAAAATCTATGTACCCATGAACTACCACATAGGCGGCAGTCTACTTAATGCCAAATGTGTGGTGGGCAGTAGTCTCTCCTTTGATAATCACATCACCACAGTAGTTAGAAAATCCTTCTACATGGCACACATCATCATGAAAGGGTTCTCATCCAGGAAAAAATAAGTCATCATTCCTCTCTGCTTGTCACTCATTAGACCCATTATAGAGTACTATGCCCCATTTGCAATGTACCTCACAAGACATCTGCAACAGCTGGAAAGGTCGCAGAAGTACCTCAAAGAGGATTACCAGCCTCAAACAGATGCCTTATGCTGACTGTCTCAAAAAACTCCAGCTTTTTTCCGTAGCATATCGGCCTACTCCGAGGCGATCTCTGCCTAACATACAAAGCTACATCTAACCTAGAGCTGTTGGACATGCTACACCTAAAGAAATCCCAATCCCTCTGAGCGGCATGCTCTAGGGGTCTAAACCTTGTCACCACAATAAACAGAACATGCTGGAGGGATAGATTCCTGTCCCAGAGACTTCCTTCTTCTTCTGGCTTTTCCCGGTTAGGGGTTGCTACAGCAGATCACCTATCTGCTCATGATTGGCAGTGGAGTTTTATAGTGTCGAGTTGCCAGCCTGGCACCCAACCTTCCATGGAAGGCACACACACACACACACACACACACACACACACACACACACACACACACACACACACACACACACCTAGGGCCAATTTGGAGTGTCCAA
The DNA here is from genome assembly GCF_019279795.1 of Protopterus annectens. NCBI lineage: Eukaryota > Metazoa > Chordata > Ceratodontiformes > Protopteridae > Protopterus > Protopterus annectens. Next base: position 121,042,499 of record NC_056731.1, on the reverse strand, counting down.
TCCACCTACAGCATGTCTTTGGGGTGTCCAATCCACCTACAGCATGTCTTTGGGATGTGGGAGGAAACCGGAGCACCTGGAGAAAACCCACACAACCACAGGGAGGACATGCAGACTCCGCACAGAAGGCACCCCAGCCAAGAATTGAACCAGTGAACCTCTTGCTGTGAGGCGACAATGCTAACCACTGCACCACCATGGCCCCCCCCTGTCCAAGAGACTTCCCATACTCTGAAACAAGCTACCTATCTATGTCAAGCAGAGTTCCTCATTAGCACTCTTCAAGAAAAATCTTGATGAGTGGATGGGAAATAGAAAATTCACCATGGGGATCATTTCTGTGTCTCTGCTCAACAGGGGCACAGGAAAATAACTTTCTTGGGTGGCGAAAGCTAGGGAACCTTGTTGGCTAGGATTACTTAGGCCCTTGGGCCAATAGCCTAGTACACACCTATGAACCTATGTATGCTGCATGTGTTCTGCATCGTGTGTCAAGCTGCATATGATTCCCTTTATGAAACATGAATCAGTTGCCAGCTTTTGTGTTTCTTCTGTAATGCTGCATGGCAGCTGTTTGTGAAAATAGCCATTGCAGCATATTCAAATTTTTACTTTAGCAGGACACTGTTATTTACGTGGCTATGACATTCCAGTGTATATAAAAAACTCTGTTGTTACTCTGTCATGTACAGTGTATATAAAAAGTTAACACATCCCTGTTAAAATTATATGTTTTTGTGATATAAAAAATGAGACCACAATAAATCATTTCAAAACTTTCCCACCTTTAATGTGACCTATAACCTGTACAATTCAATGGAAAAACAAACAAATCTGTTAGGGGAAAAA
>NC_056731.1:120949150-121036650 GCF_019279795.1 Protopterus annectens | reverse complement strand
GGAGGGGTCAGGTATGATAGTTACTTTAAATGAGACTGATTTGTTGTCAGACCTCACTAGGGAAGACCTCACAGTGGGGGTGCTACATTGGTCCCCCATATTGGTCAGCACCAGATCCAGGATGTTGACACCCCTTGTAGGGGTGTCAACCAGCTGGTCCCGGGCATTGAAGTTAACAAAGTCGAGGAACCTTTGGGTAAATGAGTTAGAGCATGAGTAATTTACCTAGTCAATGGATGGGTAGTAAAAGTCACCCAAAACCATGGTGTTTGGCTGTATCTTGATAGGATCAAGTAGATTCAAATAGGCAGAGTGAGTGTCCTGATTCATGGAGGGGGTCCTGTAGCTGGCAATGACTTGAATGAGTGGCTTACCAACAGTTAATTATACCTGAAGTATCTTCAGGAAATCATACTATTTAATCAATCCGGAGGTGCAGTTATCTTTAATGAATATCGATGCACTGCCTCCTTCAGTTTTTACACCTTCAGTGTGTGGTCTGAATGTGTGGAAGAAGGTGTAGCCCGGTATGGCTGAGGTGCTCTCCCTAGCCTTGAACCAAGTCTCCATGACCGCATTAATGTGTATGTCTTCCAAGGTGAGGACTGCTTATCAGTGAGTGCAATTTCATGTTAGGACTGCTAGCATTTAGCAGCATACCCTTGAAGTTGTTTTTTGATTGAGTTTTTACAATGGGAATTTTATCCTCGAGACAATGCCTAGAAAAAGCACTATGAGGGTGGCAAGGGCATTAGCCAGTAGCTGGAATCCCACGGGAGACAGAAGAAGGCAATCTCTGGCAAAGCATCGAGGTCCCAGGTTGACAGATACTATATCTCCTTAGAATGACACCAGAAACTAAGCCAATTATTGATGTCTATCATTTTCTGTTTGTATTGAGGCATCATCCTAGGTGAAGGTAAAATGCTGCTTAAGGCTAGGGACATACCTGCCTGAGACACATAGTCAGAGAGTTCAGTCATGTCTCTCTTCATATAGTCCAGAGAAGTACATTTCAAGTCATTTACACCAATGTGGACTATGACAGAGTCATAACATATATATATGGGTGTACTTCTAATAATTGAAAGCCTACTTACCTGAAGAGGACTTTACTGAGATGACAATAACAAACCATTACTTTACCGAATTATCACACTAGAGAATTTTTTCAACAAGGTAAGTATGCACTTGGCCAACATGGGGAAATTTGTTCTTTTCCCCAATGTAGTGTGATTCCCAGAGTTGGTATATTTAGTTGGGGATGTGTGTGGGGGGGGTGCCACTCCACACATTAGGGGTCTGGGTGCATAACCCCACCAGGTGGTTTTGACATACTGCAGTGTGTTTCTTCGTTCCATGTTGGCCAAGGTCATACTTACCCTGTTAAAAAATACGGTAGTGTGATCATTCGGTAAAGTAACGGTTCCCTATTATCGTCTTGGTGAAGTTGTTTTCAGGTAAGTGTGCTTTGAATTATTCAAAGTAGATTCATATAGATATATATATATATATATATATATATATATATATATATATATATATATATATATATATATATATGTATATATTATACACACACATATATATATATATATATATATATATATATATATATATATATATATATATATAAAATACACATAAATATAAATATAAATATATCTAAATATACATATATATATATATATATATATATATTTGTATATATATATATATGTGTGTGTGTGTGTGTGTGTGTGTGTGTATATGTATGTATATATGGGTCTACTACGGTTGATTGAAAACTCACTTGTTGACTGAAAATGAAATTACTAGGACCACTTCACTGAAAGCTCACTTCACTGAAAACTCATTTCATTGAAAGTTATAAATGGCCTTTTCCCCACTGTAGTGCAACCCTGGAGTTATTATATAAAGTAAGGGGGGGTGTTATAAACATTTTAAACTATACACAGTGATACAAGTGTAATAAACAACTGCTTCCAAGAGAGAATATATAACCAAGATATGTGGGGGGGGGGCTTCACCCCCCCACACCCCACAAACAGCCTCCCACACCCCCCTTACTTTATAGACTAACTCCAGGGTCGCACTACAGTGGGGGAAAGGCCATTTATAACTTTCAACGAAATGAGTTTCAGTCAAGTAAGTTTTCACTGAAGTGAGCTTTCAGTGAAGTGGTCCTAGTAATTTCATTTATAATCAAGTGAGTTTTCAATCAACCATAGTAGACCCGTAAATATATATATATATATATATATATATATATATATCTATATATATTTGGAAGTCAAAGGGTAAAAAGTTTACACAGACAAACCATTTAGTAAAAATTGCAAGAAAAACCCAGCAAAGCTGGAGTTGTTACTATATAATACCTTAAACCTCCTGTAATAGAGGCCCATGGGATATACGCAAATGACCCCTTAAGGACATCAAGTGCTTCAGCTACATGGCTTCTGAATGTCCATGACATTTTTCTTTTAAAGTCTTTATGGTTACATTCAGGCCAATAAAATCAACCACACTAGCTGTGGACATGCAGGTTTTGGCCTTTTTATTGACCTCATCAGCAAAGCATAATTGAATAGTTTACCTGTACTTCAGAAACACAGGTTACTTAAACTGAGTTGATGCCCATAAAGATTAAAGTGCATGGAAAATATCCAAATAACATCCAAACCAAAGGGCAAAAAGTTCAGACAGAAAAAAAACAGTCAGTAAAAACTGGAAAAAAAAATAGCCAAGCTAGAGTTTTCAGAGTGTGGTACCTTAAACCTCCAGTAATAGAGGCCCATGGAATCGTACCTCTCAACTTCTTAGTGCAAGAAATCTGGACAAAGCCAAAAATAATTGGGAGAGGCAAAGGCCCAGAAACAGGGACAGATTTTAAATATTACTCTTATAATCTTAGAAAGTTGATAGAATAACAGGTTATGCATTAGCGTGTATTTTCTGAAGAATATGAAATCAATCAATTCATATGGCTGACACCATATGACTAAAGTTTCAAAACTTCGAACATTTAAAAAAATAAAAAAAAACAAAAAATTTGATTTTTAATGTTTTTGCAGGGAGGCAATGCCCCTACACCTCCACACCCCCTGCTAATTAAATATACTGGCTCTAAGCTCATACTACATTGCAGAGAAGGGACAATTTTCCATTCCTTTCTGTGCCATGATCTCCATTCAAAATATTCGATGTTTCAAAACTTCGATCATATAGGGATCCATATATATATATATATATATATATATATATATATATATATATATATATATATATATATTGATATAGATATAGATACAGATAGACAGATAAAGAGAGAGAAAAACACACAAAAGACCCAGCATTCATACACAAATGTCAGATGTCATTGAACGATGATAGGTTCCATTTGGGTTAGATTTAGTGGAGTCAGCTTCCAAGAGGTAGATGAGACATCTGTTCCTGTCTCAGGACATTTGGAGCTGCGGATGGGCCAGCAAAGTCTGCCTTTCTTTTTCTAGAATCTGGATCCTTGTCTTTATCTCCATCCTTGTGTGTTTTTCCTTTTGCTTTTCCTTCTCTTTGTCTTTATTCTTTCTTTGCTCATCACCCGTTAGGTTACAGGGGAATAAACCTTATAGAATTAGTTTATTTTTTGGTCCGCAAGTGATTGATAGCTGAAAGCCCTGCAGATGGAACAATCAGCTAGCAAATGCTCCAGCCCCAGTCATACAACTTTAAGATCATGGGTGCACTGTGGCAGAGTTTTGTGGTCACATTTCACAAATTTTGAAAAAAAAACATTTTCAGGATGCTGCATTACTATTTAAAAAGAAACACTCTACAAACAAAAAGCTGAATATCAGCAACAAGAAGAGAAGTAATGAGTATATACAGATATGTTTTTCTCTTTGTGTTTGAAAAACTATGACTAGATATCAGGAGGTCTCCCATGTGCTTGGTATGAAAGTAAAGAAATAGTAAAAATTAATCCTGAAGTTAAAGTAGCTCTATTTATATAGTAGAAATCCTAAAACAGAAACAACAATTACAACAGCAATTTGAAATGGATAATTATGTCCCCCAAAAAAAGTAAGGCCAAGCATTTGGCTGTACTATATACATACATTCACAATGGCAGCAAATGAGAACTGAGAAGATAAGCTACCCTAGGGGTTTATGGGAGGAAAAAAGTTTGGAGCTCGAGGTTAGAGCACTAGCTCTGTCAGATCAGATCAGATCAGATCAGACAAACAGCTTGAGAACCCACAGGTTAGATCAGATGGACTGGATGATAAGGATTATCTACTGTGCTCTCTAAATATCTATATAAATGTCTTAATTCACAACTGTAATAATTTTATTAAAATTTTATAATTCCCATTTAATTAAAGAAACAATCTTCAGGTTCCTTCTACCCTGCCTATTTACTTTCTCCCATTAAATGTTATTACCTAAGCATACATATTTATATTACTGCTGCATCTATACCACTCCTTCAGAGCACATGCATTGCCAGTCCTGACACATTTTATAATAACCACAAGCCAGTCCATCAAATCTTAAAACATGAACTACATTAACATCAATTAAAACGTCATTTACTTATTTGGTACTGATATCCTTTTCTGTCTCTTGTACTGTCTGCATCTAATAATTCATACTCTAAAAATCACTCTTATAAATTGATGGAATTCCCACTATAAAACCCTATTCTCAACTACTCTTTCACTGTATCCAGTTTGCCTTCTAAATCATTTATCAGACCATTTCTCCTTTTAGTGTATTTCATACTTGCTACTTCTTGTACCATTCTATCATTTCTTGTCAATTCTCCAGTATTGCTTCCCAGATTATCGGCAGTCTTTAACCCAGTAAAAAAACCCTGCATTATTTTAAAAGACCTGTAATATGTGTCTTCCTTTTCTCTGACTACTTTTATTTACCATTTGTATTCCATAATTAATTTTAGTTTTAAAACTACCTTAAACCTAAGGGGACTCATCAGTCCCCATCCAGATGTTACTTGATTTTTCTTATTAGGTATGTTCACATCTATCTTACACATTTCATTTCTAATATCTGCCAGTGTGTGTGTGTGTGTGTGTGTGTGTGTGTGTGTGTGTGTGTGTGTGTGTGTGTGTGTGTGTGTGTGTGTGTGTGTGTGTGGTCTCAAGTAACAATGCTCTGTGACCAGAAAACCAGAATATATAGACTCATCCATTAGGCAAGTTACCAAAGATTAAGGGCATGTTTCTACTTAGTTCTTACACTCTTTTATATAGTGTTTTTTTATCACAGTCTTTACTCTTCCAACCATATAACACAATTTTGCATCACTTTTTCTGTCCTCCTCCATCTAGTTACTGAATCACAGTTAAGGCTCCTCCTCCCCAAATAAGCATCTTTTCAAATATTAAGTAGGGTCACATTTCTTCCCCTCCCATAATCAACTTCTGCTCACTGCCTTTCATCTCATTCAAGGCTGTGAGTCTTTTTTTGTGGGAAAATTTGTGATGATTTTTTTAAATGGCCACTACCAGTCTTGTGTTTTGCGTCTAAATTAACTGTCTCTTAACAGTCTTTCTGAAGAGACATCTGCTTCATCCATAAAATTCATGTCCTGACATCCTTCTATATGTTGTGCATTTAGAACTGTAGTTTGTTTCTCCATGTGCAATCTGAAAGTGCCCTAGTGGCGCACAATCATACTTCTCAACCTCTAAATGCAATAAATTTGGACAGAGCCAAAAACAGTGGGAGGACAATGTCACAAAAGCAGGGACATATTTTAAATGCTGCTTTTATAATCCTAGAAGGTTGCTAGAAAAAAATATTTGCATTGGCATGCATTTTCTGAAGGATTTAAAGTCTGAAACTTAAGTACATCTCATTATTTAGTGACTTCAGTCATCAATGATTTGCCAGAAAACCACAAATTTATGAGGAACTTTGGCACAAATCTAGACATTCTGTAAAATTCTTCAGGGATATACCCACAATGCAAAGATTTGTCAATACAATTTTGCAGTGGTTTTCATTTCACAGACTTCATAGTTATTTTTTTGTACTGAAATTTAACATTGCCTGTTTCACCCCAAAAACCATACATAATCAGATACTGATTCACCTGGACTGATAGCTGATTAGGTATGCATATCAAGTTTGCTGAAGTTTTGTGCATTCCCATTTTCTTGTGCAAATGCCTAATTTTTCCAAAAGTTTTTTTTGTTATTCAAATATAAAATATTTTAATTCACTCCTTAGTAATAAAACATTTCTCAGTATTAGCTGAGGAGTTATTTTGCAACTAAAATACATGAAATATAAAGTTTTTCCACAATGCTGCAATATTTCTTACTCCAGTGTTCAAAAATCTTTTCCAACTCACATCAAGGTTCTCACTGAAAATCAGAAGCAGAGTGAAAAGGAAAACACATTAACAATGTTACTTCTGTTTTGTGTAACCATGGTAATTTTAAAATATCATTCTGCAAAGGCTACTGCGTGGGGGTGGGGGTTGCTCCCCTCTCTTTGGAGCCTGAAGCACAAAAGTAATCTGTTTGGTCTAACTTGCTGTCAGTTCTATATAGGGCAACAATTTCTGCAAAAGTTTTGTTTAAAATCCAACAGAATGTGCATTTTCTCATTTCTATTTCTGGAGTATACAGTGCATTAGACAATGAGTAAACTGTACATCAATTCCCTGATTGGAGAACAAGCGTTCTCCAGCAGGGTGCTAATGTACAAGTAATGCCTGGTAAAAAACAAGTCCGCCATGGAGCTCTGACTGAGGAAACAGAATGGCTGCCATTATTTTATGCTCACTAAGCAATGTTTTTGCTGCTTAGTGAGTGTAAAATATAAAAAAAGACCAACTAAAAAGGTACGTTTGTGTTTGTATGTGTGTTTATGTCAGTGTGTGTGTATGCGTGCATGTCAGTGAAAGTGAGAGTGAGCGAGCCATTATTTTACACTTGCTAAGCAGTGCTTTTGTTGTTTAGTGATTGCAAAATTAAAAAAAATTAAAAAAAAATAAAATACAGCATGTATGTGAGTAAGAGAGGGAGACAGCAATCAAGTGTGTGTGTGTGATTCTGTATGCATGTGTGTGTGAAAAGGTGCATGAAAGCAGATTGACTGTGTGTGTATGTGTGAGAGAGAGGGATGGATGTGAAAGAGAGAGAGAGGGATGGATGTGAGAGAGAGAGAAGGATGGATGTGAGAGAGAGAGAGAGAGGGTTGGACATGTGTGAGAGAGAGAGAGAGGGATGGATGTGCGTGAGAGAGAGAGGGATGGATGTGAGAGAGAGAGAGAGAGGGATGGATGTGAGAGAGAGAGAGAGAGATGGATGTGAGAGAGAGAGAGAGGGATGGATGTGCGTGAGAGAGAGAGGGATGGATGTGAGAGAGAGAGAGAGAGAGAGGGATAGATGTGAGAGAGAGAGATAGAGATGGATGTGAGAGAGAGAGAAAGAGGGATGGATGTGAGAGAGAGAGAGAGGGATGGATGTGAGAGAGAGAGAGAGATGGATGTGAGAGAGAGAAAGAGGGATGGATGTGAGAGAGAGAGAGAGGGATGGATGTGAGAGAGAGAGAGGGATGGATAGGGAGAGTGAGTGAGAAAGCAAGAGTGATGTGTGACTGAATGCATGTATGTAAGCAGGGGAGACTGCCTGTGAGAGAGATCGCGAGAAAGTGAGACTTAATGTGTGTCTGAAAGCAGCTGGTGACTGTGAGAGACTGAGAAAGAGGGTGAGACAGATCTTGGGTGAGTGAATGTGTGTATGAAAGCAGAAGAGACTGTGTGTGTATATGTATGTGTGTAAAACAGAAGAGACTGTGTATGTGTGTATGGGAGAGAGAACGGGCTGTATGTAAAATTGCTGTATTTCACTTGCTTATTTCTTTAAGCACTATATTATTTTTATATATATTTGATGTAATTTTTTTCCACCAACACCATTAACATATACCACAGCAATTAACAGTAGGCGGAGGAACTATTTTACATTAAAAATATATATTAAAAAATAATATAGTACTTAAAAAATAAATAAGCAAGTAAAACACAATTTTACAGCGTGCCGATTGTCTAAGCACAATAATGCCTGACAGGGTGTGTATTGTGTAATTAATGCCTTTCCAGGGGTGTAGAGGCCCCCTAACACCCCTAGGTGGGCATTAATTATACATTAAACAAGTAATCTCCGTGGTATCCCCGAAGTCTCAAAACAACCCACTAAAGTGTAGTGGGTCCAAAAACAAAACAGTGTAAGAAACTTCTCTGTGTGGAAGATTTTCAGTCCATATATTTCTAGTTAATCACTGTAAATTAATCAGATCAGACAATAGTAGTAGAAGTAGCTAACGTAAACTCGTCTTAAGTCAAAACAAAACAAAACAAAAAGTAATCCAAGCAAGGCAGGTGGTCTGTTGATTTTTACATGGAAAATGTATATGTATATATTTATATATATTTTTTGATTGCCAAATGAACTAAGGTTGATATATTTCCAGCCATGTAGTATATTGTCTTAGATAAAATCATAGACTTAATAATCTACTTAATAATTTGGTTAAATAAGAGGTACCATATCATTATAAATTTTATTTAAAGTACATAAGGGTTATATATTATTATGACAGCTACTAAGTAGGGCAGGACCAGCTCAAATGTCACACTGAGAGGGGAAGGGATGTGAATTTAACATGTGTACCAATAACACTTTGTTTTACAGCACAATAAACCACTCCCATACCTGATAAAAAGTATATATATATATATATATTTAGAAAGCTTGTGAGGAAATTATTACTCTATTTTTGTTTTACTTGGATCGCTTGTCTGTGTACTTAATAAAGGATTTTCGACTGGAAACAGACCGCCTGCCTTGCTTGGATTACTTTCGAATACTTAGTAATGCTGTACAATTATATATTTTGTATTATTACTTTTTGTTTTGTTTTGTTTTGACTTGAGACGAGTTTACGTTTGCTACTTCTACTACTATTGTCTGATCTGATTAATATACAGTGATTAACTAGAAATATATGGACTGAAAATCTTCCACACGGAGAAGTTTCTTACACTGTTTCATTAATTATACATTAATACACACCCTGTCAGGCATTATTGCTTGCTTAGAAAATGTGACTACTCTCTCTTAAAACACTGTCTGTTAGCAACTGTACAATCAATTGGTGAAAACACCACTGTGTTTTGTTCCTGCTGCTTATCTTGACCATTACAATGAAATACAATACTTATATCCTCTGTTTCCTCAGCTGCTTTTTCCATCAAGTCAGATCACGGCATATTCCCATTTTAGGTTTTAAAATCAGACTTTTTTTAATTTATTTTGTTAATCTTCCTAACACTGAAAATAAAATGAGAAAGAAAATGAAAATAATAAAAAAGACAAAAATCTACATAACTTAAAATCACCATTAAGTAAACTGAGTGTGTAGTTTTCTTGATCAGATCCTATCCATCCCTGCTGGAGGCTACCCCTTTAATAATCTGCTTGACATGTATGGGCAGTCTATTCCAGAGTATGGGGAGTCTCTGGGTCAGGAACCTATCCCTCCAGCATGTTTTGTTTATTGTGATGACAAGGTTTAGATCCCTGGAGCATGTGGCTCTGAGGGATTGGGATTTCTTTAAGTGTAGCATGTCCAGCAGCTCTGGGTTTGACATGGCCTTGTATGTTAAGCAGAGATCACCTCTGAGTAGACGATATGTCACAGAGTATAGCTGAAGTTTTTTAAGGCAGTCAGCATAGGGCATCTGCTTTAGGCCTGTGATTCTTTTAGTGAGGTATTCTGTGGCCTTTCCAGTTGTTGTAGATGTCTTGAGACATACATACCAAACAAGGCATTGTATTCTATTATGGGTCTAATGATGGATGAGTACAGTGGGACAATAACCTCCTTTTTTCTGGATTAAAAGCCCTTAGTGATGAGGTGCACCACATAGAAGGATTCCCTGACTGTTTTGGCAATGTGGTTATCGAAGGTGAGACCACTGTCCAACTGTGTCCCTAAGTCTCTAATCACACTTTTGGTGTTTAGTGTACTGCCACCTATGTGGTAATTCACAGATACATGTTTTTTTCCCAAAGGGTATAACTATACATTTCTTGGCATTGAGCTTGAGCCCATGGCTCTGGCACCAAGCATCTGTTTCTGTAAGGCCTTTTAGTAGAGTATCCACATCATTTGGGCATTTGATAATGGCTCCCAGTTTGCAGTCATCTGTGAACTTTGTTAGCCAGAGTCCCTTAGTGTTGGCCTGTACGTCAGAGAAGTAGATGCCAAACAAGAGCGGTCCCAGGACTGAACCCTGACGTACTCCACTTGTCACTTGTCTGGAGCTGGATTTGGAGTCAGCTACTTTTACAGTGTGGGTTCTGTTAGTAAGCCAGTTGGCAACCCATCGAGTGACATAGGGATTAATGCCCAGCTTAGTAAGTCTATCTATGACTCCAGAGTGGGGGATGGTGTCAAAGGCCTTGGCAAGGTCCAGATAGGCTGTGTGGACCACATTACCTTCTTCCACGGCTCTGGAGACTGATTCTAAGAAGTCAGTCAGGTTCAGGAGGCAAGATCAGCCCTTCACGAACCCAAACTGGGTGGGGTCCAGTGTTTGAAGGTTGCCAATGTCTTTGCTTATAAGTTCCCTGATAATAAGTTTCATGGCCTTGCAGATCAGGCTCGTCAGACTGATGGGGCGGTAGTTCCCAGGATCCAAGGTGGAGCCCCCTTGTGGAGTGGGATAACTGTAGCTGTGTGCCACTCAGTGGGCATGAAGCCTGAGGCGAGGCTATGATTAAACATGACACTTAGGTGAGGTGCCAGTTAATTTTGTAGTTCATATATTACACAGCCCGGGATGTCATCTGGTCCCATGGATGCTGTATTCTTAGCTTTGGAGAGTGCGTTTTTTTACCTGTGTGGTCATTATTACCAGAATTTGGCAATCTTCTGGTATTGAGATGGGCCATTTAGGGAGTGAGAGGGGGGTGAAGTTGGCACTGAATTGATCTGTCAGGATATTGGCACTATCCTTGGGATCAGTATATTTAATGGCATTCTGTTATAGCTCAGAGCCGATCTGAGCATTGCCATTTAGATTCTTGACATAGGTATAGAATGCCTTGTGGTTGTCTTTGGAGTCTTTGGCAATTTTATTTTCGTAACTAGCTTTGGAGGATTTTATGAGGGATCTCAGCTTCTTACTGAAGCTGGTAAGGGAGTTTTTTGCATCCTGGGATTTTCCTCTTTTCTGCAACAGTTTCTTCCTTTTGTTGTAAAGTTTAATGTTAATGATTATTTGGAATTGTCCTGTTTTGCATTGAATATGCACTTTGTACTCTACATTAAAAGACAAAATCAAATATCTATTAGGTTTTAGTAGAAAAGCAATATTTGCAAAACTGAAGTATCTATCTAGCTGTGTTCCCATAACAGTATTATCATTGCCATAATTCCACCAAAAAGGAAAGACTTGCCTCTGAAATGTCTCTAGTGTAAATATCGTTTGGTAGTATGCTGAGGCATAATGCTTTATATTTTGGCATTGCCAATATGATTTTGGAAATTATTTCCTCCACTGTATCAGAATCTTGAAAAGAAGGAATGCTATTAAATTGAGATTAATAGAAAACTTCGATTTATCTCTTGGTATAAGCTCTCATATTGATCATTCTAAATATACTGATAAAATCAAATAAATATATCTGAACCTTTGTTAATGCCAGTAATTTAGTGTGACCTCGCTGTTAATAGATTTGATACGATTCTCCTTCTTTTCTTTCTTTTTTTTTAAATGGAAAACAAAAGTTTTACATCTTGGTCTGCCTTTACATGAATACTCTCCACACAGCAAGTATTTCATTCAGTATGGATGTCAGACAGAATATATTAGTTTGCACAGTCTGTTCCTTAATGTAACATATTTTCATAATTTATAATCATTAATGTTTCTAGTTTCTTGAACTGTTCAGCCAACATGCTCAGTTGTAGCTATTGCTTCTTTTGTAACATTGACAAAATGACTACAGGTATGGCACCCCAAATGCCTTGAAAAAAATCTTAATTTGTTGATAATTTGTCAAAAATCCAATTATTGTCCTTAAACTAGTAGTTATTTGAGGAATGTAGGCATAAACGTAAATGATCCAGTAGTAATTTAGAAAGTATGCTGATACTGTAAACAAGCTCCAAGTAATTGAAACAACTCAAAAATATAACTTGTTTTTGAGTTTTCTCTCAACTTTTTAGATGACAGTGATCATAATGTGCTTCCAAAGGATAGCACTCTTTTTTTCTTTAAATTTGTTTTGCTCCTGCTGAAGGTATATGGCAACAGCCATGTCCCAGAACCCCTTATTCTTCTTTAACTCCAACTTTCCAGCAGCTCTGGCAATTGTCTGGATTCCCCCTATGGATAGGAAACCCAATAAGTGGTACAAAAGCCAGAACTGTTGAAATCTGGGTCTATATTGAAACATCGAATGCTGAAAACAGCGAACAATGTTTCATCGACACATTTTCAGCGAAAGCTGAAAACGTCGAAACCACTGAACAGCGATTTCTTTCCTAGGGAAAGAAATCACTGTTCCAACCAAAAAAAAAAAATAAAAAAACATTAAACACTTCCAAACACATACACACATACCCTAACCCTAATTGTACCCCCCCAAAAAACAGTAAACAACTAAATACACATATGCACATAACCCAACCATACATCTAATGGAAAAAAAAAACAGTAAACATTTTAAAATATATGCACTTACTTTAACTCACAACCTAGCCCTAAGGTCAGTAACTCTTGCACATTTACATAAACAGTTCCAAACACATACACACTTACCTTAACCCTAATTATACCCCCACAAAACAAAAGTAAACAGCTGAAAACACATACACACATAACTCATCCATACATCTAACACAAAATAAAAAACAGTTAACACTTTCATACATATGCATTTATCTTAACCCGCACCCTAACCCTAAGGTCAGTAACTGTTGCACATTCACGCTCGGGAGCTATACCACAAAAGGGACCACACTACACTGCAGAACACAGCAAAGCAACAAAGCGGTCAAGTGACTTCTTTCCCAGGGAAAGAATTTGCTGAACAGCTGCTTCGCTGTTTTGCCTGTTCACTCTATATGTGTCGATGAAAACGCATTGGACAAAATGTGTTTTCGTCATTCTAATAGGAACCCTTGAAATCTGTGTATAGATTACCAAGGAGTAAGTAAGTAGGTCTTCAGGACATCCTAGTAGAGTGCCGCCCTGATAGCTATAGAGGACTCTTTGTTACGCACTAAGTGATATCCTTGCATCATCCACATGTAACATGGACTACAGTCCCTGGTCTTCATAGAGGACTGGACACTGTGTCCCTCTGTCCTAATACATAGCCACTAAAAATGCCACTCAAACTTTCCCTAACATCTGACTCCTCAAGAATCAAGACCACTAATCACACCTGATTCACTTGCATCACAGGCAGAGCTCCATCCTTCTGCATCATTCAGCTATCTTTACAGTCTGTCTACTTATATATAACAGTCTTAAAATTTTTGTAAAACCTTAGAATAACAAAATATGGTTGGGTAATAAATTGCAGAATTTTTAGTATTTCCTTTATCTGGGGTAACAATAAAGTCAGCTGCCAGCTTAACTAAGCTTGGATGCCCTAATTCCATATGTATTGCTTTAAAAAGGCCGGATAACTGTGAAGAGGGACATAAACAGAGTAGATAATCAACTATAACTGGGGGAAAATTACATTTTTAGTAATGAAATATGGCTATGGCATCCCCTTACATAAATCGCAAACAGTGAAATGGTCTGTGTGCATTGAAATAAGTATTCCATATGATTTATTTCTTATTGAATTAATAAACAATAATTTCTTGTTGACCAAGTATAAGGTAAATTGAATGGAGATGACAATCCTGCAAGTAGGTAGTGGTAGGTTATCTGTTAGCAAGTATTTAGATAGATTCTATTAAGCAACGCATGGCTACCTAGGTATATTATAGCCTACTAAGCTGCTGCTACTCCTAGCTGCACTGTGAAGAGCTGATATACAGCTCTACCCCCCCCCCCCGCAAGGGAATGTGGGTGTGCACATAAAGGAGTGATATACTATATGTTCTTGTCCACCATTCAAAAATGGTTAAATCTTTTGTACACCACCCCTAGATACTGTAACCCACTATTATCAATTACAGTGCTTAAAGGTAGCATAATAAGCAAAGTTTACAAAATACAGCTACAAATCAGTGTACAATGTTTATGAATACCACATAACTCTTTAGGGAGTGGGTTTAGCATAATGGTTAAGATTCTGTCCTCATAGACACAAGGATCAGGTTTGATTCTGATCTAGGGTTATTGGCTAGGCTGAAAAATGGCCCTTTGGAGAAGTTAGCCTAGTATCCACCTATAAACCTAAATGAAAAGACAAAATGTGCTTTGCTAATGGAATACATGTAGTGAACTGCTGTAAGTTCATAAAACCAAAAAAAATTCCATCAATAAAGCTAAACACAGCTCAATATCAAGTCTCCCATAATCACAAAACCCTTGCATATCTGACTACCATCATTTAGACTCTCCACAAATAATCAGTATACTCAGAAATCACATAAATAGTCAAAACACAAACCTACTCAACCCTATACACAAAACCCACAAATTAAAAGAAAAACAAACATAAATTGGTCCCCAAAACTTAACAGAAATCAGATTTGCAACAAAAACAAAGTCAATAAACTGGCCAAATCACACTACCCCTCCACAAAGTTCTAAGTCCATACAAAACCTATAAAAACATGATCACAATGTGCACTGCCACATGTTGCTATGTAGAACAAAATTAAGTAAGCGTCAGAATCAGGGAAAGGAAGTTAACCAACAAAAACAAAGAAAAAAAAGAATGTGTAACTATAGCAGTGCAACATATGCACAATAAAAGCACAAAAGTGCTACAGAAAAAATAAAATATTAAAAAAGAAGCATACATAGTACCCAAATCTGCTGTCCCCACAACAAGACTAAATGCAGAAATAATAAAAGTAACAGCACACAGCTGGTCTGCAGATGTAAAAATATAACTCAAATGTGTAGCAATTTATAAACATAAATACATTGAAAACATAATAAAATGCAGTAAGGCCCCCAGACAATTCTAACAGAAAACTCATTTTAATAAACACCAGAAAGTATGCCCTGAGGTAAACCAAGTAAAACGAAGAGGAACGTGGACAGCAATATAAGCTGTAGTTGAAGTATATTATCATCATTCTTGTTTTCCTTTTCCTGAAACACTAAATGTACATCATGTGCTCCTCTCTACTACATTATACCGTAAGTTGTATTTACTTTTACATCAGTATCGCTACTTGAAGCTTTTCTCTCTCTGGGCCTCAACTTAAAATAATCTGTCTGTCCATTCAAACTGTATCAGTTAACAAATGTTAATAAAGAAATAAATTATATGATACGTTTATTTTAAAATAAACCATATATATTTTTTTAATTTTCACAATTTTTTTTGTTTGTTCCACTCACCTGATACACATTTAACTAACTTATTTAAAAGTTAGTTTAGCACATGACCTGAATACAAACATACAGACTGAAAATTCCAATGCCACTGGGCCCCCATGATCGTTCTTACCTTGGCAGAACCCTTCTTCAGGCAGCACTTCCTTTTCCACTAGGGCCATATTGGTCAGAAGTATGTGGATACCCATCCAGTTATTTACTTTATATTAGATGAAGATAGTGAATCGTGCTGCTTAACATGTAGGGGAAGTTTATTCCAGAGAATGGAAGGCACTGGGTTATAACATGTCCTTCCATAATGTTTTATTTATCTTTTGGTGAAGATTTAGGTCCCTGATACTAGTATCGATAGATGCATTAGACTTGCTGAGAAACAGGAGGTCCAGGATAATTGTGCCTCTAATGATGTTGTAAGCAAGACATAGAACCCCCCAAAAATCTGTAAGACACAGAATAAAAGGACAGAGCTTCCAAACTTTCTTGGTAGCTCTGTGATCTTTCTGGTCAGGAGCTTTTGTGACTTTTCTAATTAATATATTCAGTGAGGTTGCTCCAAAAGGAGACATTGTACTCAATAACTGATCTGAGCAGTTATGAGTGATTACATCTTTATACTTTAATGATATTACTCTGACAATTAGCTGAGTTAAATAAAAGATTTCCTGACTACTACTGATAAACAATGGTCAAAAGAGAGGGCAATAGCAACCCAAGTACCTAGGTCCTAACTAAATTTTTATTTTGTAGATGAGATGAGGGGTTGTCTACCAAAAGTTGTGATGCTACACATTTTAGCATTTAGTCTGAGCCAGATTTTTGTGCACCAAGAGTTTACAAAGGTGAGTTCATTCTGGGTTTGGGTGTCATAGGGTGACTTAACATCAATTAACAACAGCCCCAAGTTTGTAATTGTATGCAGACTTTGTTAGCCAGAGATCTTGGTGCTACGCTTGGAAATCTGAGATGTAGATACTAAAATGGAGAGGTCCCAGCACTAAGCCCTGAGAGGCACCAGTTGTCATGTTCATACTTTCTGATGAGGCAGCTGCAAGTAACAATGCATGGGTTCTGTCTTTCAGCCTGTTTGCTATCCATCTCAATATATATGGGTCAAGTGGGTCAATGTTTTGAAACATTTCACAAGTGCATGATGCCAGTATGGAGAAGAATGTCAAAGACCTTAGCCAGGTCAAGCTATACCGAGTGCACTACATGGACCACATCTACAGCTTCTGAAACCCTTTCAAAGAAATTTACCAGATTAAAAACACATGATGTACCCTTCACAAAAAAATCTGGTCCTTCTAATTGATAAATTTAGTCAATTATGTGTCTCTGGATCCTCCCGTTTTGGATACCCTGCACAATTAGAAGTTAGGTCTATCAGTTCAACCACCCAGCTGCTGGAGTCTCCAGAACTGTTTTCCCTTAGAAAAGTCAGGAAAACTCCTGGATGATGGTCTATCTATTCCATTTCCTACAGTGTATTATCTTTTGGGAAGGGGAACTTTCTCTCTGTTTTAGTTCTCCAAGTACTTCCTGGACCTGACTGATGTCTGAGATTTTATCTGTTTTCTGTAATTTTAGCTTTCTTCATAACCGTGAGGACCAGAAAGGGAAGATGTTTGCCAGGAAGAGTAAGTGCTATATCTAGTAGATTACCTAACAGAAACAATGTTTCAGTCAGTTGTAACCTCTGCCCAACAATCTTGATAAGGAGTGTCTGGATACCCTGTTTAAATCTTGATACTCTATCACAGTCCCAAAATATATGTCTCCAGGAGCCTCTATCCCTGTGCAGCATCTTCAGCATGTATTTCATACCCCAAGAAACATATATGTTAATTTACTAAATGTATTTAAGGCTGTCATAAGGCCGTGGTGGTGCAGCGGTTAGCTTTGTCGCCTCACAGCAACAGGTTCTCCTGTTCGATTCTTAGCTGGAGTGCCTTCTATGTGGAGTCTGCATGTCCTCCCCATGGTCAAGTGATGCAAAAGACATGCAGGTAGGTGTGTGAGTGAATGGGCGTGCCTTTTTGAAGGCTGGGTGTCGGGCTGTCAACTTGGCACTGTAAAAATCCACTGCCAATCATTAGCAGACCGGAGTTCCGCTGTGGCATCCCCTAATCGGAAAAAGCTGAAAGACTTTTTATTTAAGGCTGTCATAGTGGGGAGTGGTAGTGGGGATTAGCTTCCCCTATCTATAAAATGCTTCCATGGCATGCATAGCCTCTAACATCCCAAGTCCAGCTTCTGGCCTTCATGTATGGTTTAGTTTCTAAGTCCATAAAAAACATGTGTACTTACAGGAGAATGGGCAAAGGTGGGTAACTGGCACCTTAAAATCAGTTGCTTCAGGCAGGTAAAGCTCATCAGCCTGGAAAGGCAATCCACCTAGGAAAAGGTAAACTCTAATATAAAACCTCTGCTGCCTTGTAGCAATACATAGTCATGATGAAGGCTTTGGGAGTAATCCCTGAGAAAAAATCTGGAGATGGAACCCCTAAGGCAGAATGAGGTTGTATTCAACCTCATTCTGGCCATTCCTGCAATGACACAGATGCCAAGTTATACTGGTCTTGCCTTTCCCCTTAGATTACATCTGTGGCATGGAGGGGGGGGGGTTCCTGCTGGGCATCAGCAATTCCCTCAGATTAACTTGCCCAGGCCTGCAGCCTGGAGGGAACACTCCAGCTTTGCTCTGTGAGCAGTGACATAACATGGGAAGTAGAAGTTACCACTAATAAGCTAATGCACTCAATTGGTGTAGAGTAAGGTACCAGGGGCTGCTTCTGCTGGTGGGAGAGATCCTTTGATCTCACTGGGCAGCTACTAACTGCCTTAAGTTGGACAGCCCCCAGCAAAATAGGTGCTGCCTTGCTATGGTCCATTTGTCCACTGGTTGTGTGGGGCTTAGCAAACCCTCAACAGGTGGATTGTTAACCATATACCTGGAAAAACAAAAATCAACAAAATAAGCCAGCATTTAGGATAGGCATATGGAACATAAGGACAATGACTCCTGGCCTTAAGAAAGATCTACAGCACATCAGTGATGCTCAGAAGACAGCAGTCATTATTGAGTTGAGCTGATTGCAGATGGACATTCTGGCTCTCCAGGAAATGAGGCTGCCATCCAATGGATGTCTGAGGGGGAAAGACTTTACTTTTTTCTAGCATGGAAAGCATCTAGAAGAAACCAGGGAGCATGGTGTTGGCTTTGCAATTAGAAACAACCCTGTTGTTTCAGTCATGGCACCAAATATGGGAAATGAGAGACTGCTGAAAATTCAGCTACAAACACTAGTGGCCATGGTAAACATCTTCAGTGTCTATGCTCCTACTTTAACTTCTACATAGAAAGTCAAGGACAAATTCTATGATGAACTTAGTGCTGCCATCAGCAAGGTCCCTTCCCATGAACCATTGTACATTCTAGGTGATTTTAATGCCAGAGTTGGTAGTGAGCTCACAGCTGGCCATCTTGTCTGAGACAGTTTGGAACAGGAAAGATGAATGAAAGTGGGGAGTGTCCCCTTGAACTTTGTTCCCAGTATGACCTCTGCATAACCATTACTTTCTTCAATGTCAACCACAGCATAAAGTTTCATGGCATTACCCAAGATCAAAATATTGGCACCAACATGACCTTATCCTCAACAAATGCAGTAGTTTAGTTAGTGTCAGGGAACATGCAGTTACCACAGGGCAGAGTGTGATACCAATCACTGATTTATGTGTAATAAAGTGAACATCCAGATGTAAAGATGCTTTTGCTCTAAAAAGGAAGGGAGGCCACATATTGACATAAGCAAGACTTGTGACCTTTCAAAAGTATGCAAGTTTATTCAAGCACTTGAAGAGGCTTTGGCCTACCTAGATGATGCTGACACCAACAAGAGATGGGAAAAACTATGGAATGCTATCTATAACACTGCAAAATCTATGTTTGGGAAGAATACAGTCAAGTATGCCGATTGGTTTGAAGCCCACACTGAAGTGCTGAAACCACTGATTGAGAAGAAGAGACAGACATTGGCTGCATACAGGTCCTCACCCACTGAGAGGAACTTACAGGCACTCCAGTGTGCTCAGAATAAAGTTCACCTCAGTGGTGTGCAAACAATTATTTGCTCTAACTTTGCTTCAAGATTCAGCAGGCCACAGACATTGGCAACTTGCAAGGAATGTACGATGGGATCATGCAATCCATTGGCCCATCACAAAGGAAAATCACCCCATTAAAGTCAACCACAAGCAAGGTCTTGAAGGACAGAAACAAGCAGATGGAACACTGGGTGGAACACTACTCACAGCCGCATGCCAGACAGACCATGGTTATGGAAGGAGCCCTGAATGCCATCTAACCTCTGCCAGATATGACTAAACTAGATGCTGAAACCACCTGGAAGGGACTCAGCAATGCACTAAAAGCACTCTCTTCAGGAAAAGCCCCAGGGAAGATGGTATTCTCTCAGAAATCCTTAAATGTGCCAGTAGTACTCTAATCTAAGAGCTGCATACAATACTTTGTCAATGCTGGAGAGAAGGTAGTGTATCACAAGATATGAGGGATCCTAACATAGTTACTATCTATATAGAGTATAAGGGTGACAAAAGTGATTGTAATAACTATCATGGCATCTCCCTTCTCTGTACCATGTTGAAGCTGTTTGCACATGTTGTCCTGAAGAAGCTCCACATTCTTGCAGAGAGAGTTTACCTCGAGTCTCAGTGTGGGTTCAGAGCTGGATGGCCTACTATAGACATAGTTTTCTCTATTAGGCAACTACAAGAAAAGTGCAAGGAGCACAACAAACCTCTGTATATTACCTTCACTGATCTGACCAAGGCATTCAACTTTGTCAGTAGGAAAGGTCTGTTTGTGATTTTGGGAAAGATCGGCTTTCCTCCGATACTGCTTAGCATTATCAGGGCCTTCCATGAAGGCATGAAGGGAACCATCATGTACAATGGATCCGAATCTGAACCTTTTGAGATTCTCAGTGGAGTAAAGCAGGGATGTGTACTGGCTCCAACATTGTTTGGTATCTTCTTTTCAGTTCTGTTAAAATTTGTTTTTGGAACTGCTACAGAGGGTATCATTCTCTTAACCAGAATGGACAGCAACCTCTTCAAACTGTCAAAACTTAGATTGAAGACCAGGGTACTTAGGAAGTGTCTAAGGGAGTTCCTGTTTGCTGATGATGCAGCTACTATGGCTCAGAGTGAGCAGTCACTCAAGACTACTGACTCTGAGCCAGCAGTCTTGAGTGACTGCTGACTCTGAGCCAGCAGTCACAACTGTGTCGATGCATGTATGGAATTTGGCCTTGTAATCAGTTTAAAGACTCAGGTGATGAGCCAAAATGTGGGCAATGAGCCATCAATTATGTTAAGTGACTATGAGCTGGAGGTTGTCCATGAGTTTGTGTACCTAGGCTCTACAATTTCTGACAACTTGTCTCTTGATAGCAAGATCAACAAGCACATTGGAAAAGCTGCCACACTGTTTTCCAGGCTGACAAACAGAATACAGGCTAATAATAAGCTCACTGTGCAGACCGAGGTGTCTGTTTACACAGCCTGTGTTTTCAGCACATTATTACATGCCAGTAAGACATGGACTTTGTGCTTAAAACAGGAGCAGTGGCTCAATGTATTGTATATGCATTGCCTTAGGCTCATACTTGGTAACTCATGGCAGGGCAAGATTCTCAACAGCACATTGCTTGAGAGGGCGCCACCTCCATGTTCACCCAAATAAAACAGAGACATATTCATTGGGCGGATTATGTCTCCAAATACCTAAAGACCTCATTTTGGGTGAGCTGGAGTCTGAAAAGAGACCAAAACATGATTCAAACTGCACTACAAGGATAACTAGTGTGACCTCAGCACTCTCTCCATCAGCATGAACACCTGACATTCTCTCACCTCAAACAAAATTGCTTGGAAACAGGAAGTGAAGAAAGCTCTCATTATGCATGAAACTGCCTTGGCAAGGAGACCAGAGGACAACAGAGCTCTCAGGAAGATGCATGCCCATAATACCAGATAGATATCTGCCTACTGCTGCTCAGAGTGTGGAAAGGACTGTGACTCCCATATTGGACTGCAAAGCCCCAGAAGACACTGCGCAAATCAGTTCAATAGAGGCACAAACCCATGATGCTTTGGGATCAAAGGATGCCTACAATAAAATAGTTATGGAGGCATTTATATGTTAACTGAGTTTGGAAGGCCGACTTCTAGATCTACTTTGATTTCAAATTTAATGGGTCTTTTAATAATTTCATACCTTTATACAAAGAACTTAATATATGCCTTGTCAGCAATTTCAAGGGGCTATATGACAACCACACTTCAAGAATTTTAGGAATATTCTGTGTCATGTGGATACATTCTTGACCTTCTATTTGCCCACATAAGCCCATCATATTCTAGCCTTAACCCATTAGCTATTAGCCTTTTTCTTTGGGCCAAATGCCATTACATCCAATCAAATACAATACAGATCTGTACCCAATATTGCACACAGGTGTCCTTCTTTCTCCAGTTCAGTAATGCTTGTTCCTCTCTTTTGCAGGAAGAAATTTTTGTTTATTAAGTCTAAGAATGTTTGTACATATCCTACATTGGAAGTATAGGTGTCTCAGTTTATTGAAGGGGAGTAAAATTAGCCAAGATAAAGGAGTATTTGCTAATAGGCAGGTCATTTAGAACACTGAGGAATCTTTCATGGTCATCAGGGGGAAAAGAGAGTGTTCTTTAACAAGCTATTAATTTATTAATTAATCTTACCTTGAGTGATTTGTAATCCAATAAGTTTGAGTTTGTGAGTCCCTTGGGATCTGCCTAGATGTAGTATGTTAACTGACAAATATGGAGACTCCACCACTTTTGTGACTGATTCTGCAAGCATGGAAAGCACAAAACCCTGGTACAGAGGAAGCGCTATCTTTACATTTAAACCACATTTCACTGTATACACAAAATGGATATTTTCTAAATGCAGGAGTGCTTCAAGTTCAGGCAATTTATTGTTTGGACTGATGTGTTATTTATATTGAAATGTGCATGTCCTGAATTTAACATCTAATAAGTAAGTGCAAAACAGATGTCCTTTAACTGTGTTAATCTGCTCTAACTGAAAAAAGTAAATGAAAGTTACAAAGTTATAACTATAAATGTCATAATAAAAACATCTTAATACTTAAAAAAATTTAAAATGCTAAAAAGTAGAATTTTTCTCAAAACAACCAAAAGTACACAAACACACACACACACACACACACACACACACACACACACACACACACACACACACACACACACACACACACACACACACAGACAATCAACAATCACAAATGTAGAAACCATTTTCTAAGTACAATAATGCCGTCCATGGTGGGTGTTATAGGGAAACCATGCTTCAGACTGTTATACATTATTGTTAACATAAAACAGACAAAAAAAAATCAGTGGTTCTTTACACCTTCTAGACCTTGATTCTGTGTCTATTCTCTTCATTTCAAGTGTTTTCAAATTCCTTTCTAGTCCTTTTGCTTTGGTGTAATAGGATCCAAGAGACAAATATCTTATCTGGATTTCCTTGGACTGTTGGTGTACTAAAGCTTTTATAGGTTCATAGATTCATAGGTAGGTACTAGGTAGGGGCCTATACAAGCCTAGCCAAAAAGGATCCCCCTGGCTTTCACCACCCAAGAAAATTATTTTCCCGTGCCCATATCCACATTATCCACATGTGCCCCTATCCATGTTATCCACATGAAAATTGTCCTCTAACATTATTTTAAATTATTTTTGTTTATTTATTAATTTTTTCATCTCTAAATAATATGTGTCAGTTTATGGCATTTTGCAGCATGACATTGCATTAACTGGTATTTTCCGAGTTGAGTAATTATGGGCCATAATATTATGGGTTATTCCAGGGATTCTTATCTTGATACTTCTCTCTTGCTTTTATGAAATGCTTTTGACATCTTCTATCCCTGTAACCGATGTCACATTTCAAAGTGGCACACAGTGGGCCAGAGATGGGCTGAAGTGGCACTCTTAAAAGGTCAGTTATACTAGTTATTCCGGTGATAAGGGACAGCCCTAGGATAAAATGTCACACAGACTGATTTTCCCATCTTGTATGACATACCCAGTGAGGAAGTTTTTCTAATGTGTCAGATATTCTTGACCTTGGCACTAGTCATCCCTCTGAGGGTTGTTTATTCTAAATCATGTATTTTTCAGACTTGTGGTATTGTGTGGGTGTGAATTTTATCACAGATACTTGGCTGATGAAAACTTTGATTCTTATCTTGAGTCTGCTGTGCTGTCAGGATTCTTTCTTATTCAACACCGTAAGCTTGACAAGACTATAGTGGGGTTGCCAGATCCCCCTGTGACTGATTACAGTTATGGTCGAGGCTAGTACTTCCACTGAGTATATAATGGGAAAGGAATACGTTGTGGGGTTTTCTTTGTCTATTGCTCAGCCAGCAGTATGAAGACATTCATGCTTCCTACAAGAGTTGATGAACATTAACACTGACTCAGTATTTGTCCTGCCAGTCTAGTTATTTGAAGGGTGACTTTACATCTGGGTTGATAGTAGATCTTTGTCTCTTACACAAAAATTCTTCTGTATTATGAGGGGTTTTGGTTTTGCTTAGATAGTTTCCTATGTCACCAATTTCTTTCTTTTTTAATACTTTTTATTTGGTTTTAAAACAATAAGTAAACAAACAATTATAAAACAAACATCTAACTATTTACATAGGTCCACAGCTGATGAATACATCGAGGTAATGCATATCAACAACAATTAAAAATTTTCAACCAAATATTTAAGTTTAAGCCAAGATTTATATGAATGTTATATTAGAAATTTTCATCTTTATAGTATGCAATTCACTACTATAAACAAGTTTTGCAATAGTAATAAATTCAACACTAGAGGGGGTAACTTTACTTTTCCAATTTTTATTAATTACTTTTCTGGCTATAGCAAGAAGAGACCAAAGAAGAGATACTTCAGTTTTTGGAATTATCTCAGAAATCAGAGCTTTAAATAAAACTAAAGATTTACAAATATTACATCTATTTGACCATAGAGCTTGAAAGAAGTTATTAATTTCTTTCCAAAAAGAGGCGGTGACTTCACATTCATACACCATATGTGCCCAATCAGCTATTATATCAGAATCACATATCCAGCGCTTAATTCTATTTGATTTATAAATAATTGTAATTTTGTTAGGAGTGACAAAAACTCTGTGTAAGAATTTCCAAGTGAAAGCTTTCCAATATAATGACAATGCAGTTTTATCTGTAGATTTTAATACTACTTTCTTGTATTCTTCACATAAGTCTTCCATTATTAATTTTTGAGGAATAGTTCCAATAGGAATTATCTAAATATGTGAGATCTAACTTAAGAATTTTATAAATTTGAGTTAAATATGATTTACTTTTCATTGCATTATTATTGAATTCCAATAATTTGAACAGTGTCTTATCTTATTAAACTCTATGTTCACAAAGTCTCTAGATATTTGTAAAAATAACCAATTCAGAGAATCTTGATTGTATTTGGTCCTTAAATTTTAAACAGTATATATGATATATATATATATATATATATATATATATATATATATATATATATATATATAAATATATTTTTAAATATCAGTACCATTTAAGAATTGATGTCAATAAATTAAGTTACTTTGCTGTTTCAATACAAGAATTTTGTTGAAGTTATGAGTTTCTAAGCAATTATTTGTATATGTAGTTGGAGACATAGAAAATATTGAGTCTCTAACACAATGACTAGAATGTGTGAACTTGTGGAAAGGGGAAATGATATTATTTAAATAGAGAATTTGAGAAGAGGGTATAATGCCATTTATGCAACAATATTTTAATAACCAGATAAAACTATTAGGGAATATTTATTTATGACTGGTTGTGATATATTTATTATGCACTAATAATATTTATTGATGCATTTGTTTCCATTTTGAATCATAAGAGGAATTTATTCACAATGCTCTAACTTTTGCAATTGTTGGAGTGTAAAATTGAAAATCTGGGAATCCTATTCCATCATTATCCCAACCTTTTATGTGCTAAAAAGCCAAAAGATGTAAGTAGAATATTATTTGTCTTCTTCATTTTTTTGGTGGAGATAGTACTAAAGATTGTAAGGCAGACATTTTTTAGGAATAAATGCCTTCTTAATAAGTATTAATCATTCTTCCATGGTAAAGAAGAACATTGTTTCAATTTGAGACTAAACTTAAAATTCTGTCAACAACCTGTTGAAAGTTTTGTTTTTGTATCATTCCTTTACTATTAGACATATTGGTTATACCAAGGTATTTAATTTCATTGCTATTCCAAATTAAGTTAAAATATTTATGTATATATTTTTTAATTTTTGTTAATTAATAATGTACTTGTTTTATTATGATTACCTCTTAAGTTTGAAATTTCTTTAAAATGATTCATAGAACTAATTATATGTTCTAATGAGGATTTCCTCTTGTTAGTAAAATATCATCAGCAAAGTGCTGAATATTTAGTTCAAAATCTTTTATTTTTATACCATTAATGTTCTTATTGTATCTAATACTATTAGCAAAGGGTTCTATAACTAATGCAAAAAGTAAAGATGATAATGGACAGCCTTTTTGTGTGCCTTTTTATAATTTAAAGGAATCATAAAAAAAAGGAATCTAGTTTAACATAAGCACAAGAGTTATTGTATAGTTTAGAAACTAATGCAATTATCTCAGGTGAGAATGTTTTACTTTAAGGATTTTAAACAGGTATGAGCAATTAACTGAATCAAAAGCCTTATCTAAATCAAGATTAATGACAGAAAGTTATTTTCTATTTTTATTTGCGTAGTATATTAATGCATGTATTCTTTTTGTATTATCCTGTACTTGTCTATTTAAAATAAACCCAGTTAGATCACTGATAATTAACTTATGTATAAGTAGATAAAGTCTGTTTGCTAAAATGGACATGAACATCTTATAGTCCACATTTAAAAGTGAAATGGGTCTGTATGATGAGCACTTTGTAGGATCTTTATCTTGTTTTAAAGTACTTGATATAAGGAAATATTTTCAAAATGGGGGACTTCAGCAGTTGTTTTTATTTTTCTATAGACCTTATCTAATATTTTAACTGCATCATCTGGTAGTATTTTATATAGTTCTTGTACAAGACCATCTAAGACCAGTGCCTTATTATCTTTTTAACTTTTTTACTTGATCTTTTATTTCTGTTATACTGAATGGTCTATCACTTTTTTGATTTTTTTCACTTATTTTATTTCTTATATTTTCCCTTAGAAACATTTCAACCATATCATCATTATCTAGGTTATTTGTATTATTATTTATATTTCCAAAAATATTTTAAAGCCCTCAAGAATACCTTTAATATCTGTTCTTCTTTCTTTTTATTATTTATATGTGCTTTCATTTCTTTGATATGATTTAGTTTACTTATGTTCTTTGAGCTAAGAGCAAGTAGATGCAAACTTAAAGAGTTTACTGAGTATGCCTGAAGTTTAACTTTTTCCAGGTTTATTGAAACTTTATGATTTAGAATTTCAACATATTTTGCATTTAAGATTTTAAGTTCAGACTGACTGATAATGTCATTTGGTTTTAGATTTAACTTTAGTGTGTCTATTTTGGCCTATAGTATATTCCATTCTATGTCATATTCTCTTATTCTACTAATATACGGGTTCCTATTACATGATCACAGACACATTCTGTTGAATGCGTCTTGATCAAACATAAAAGAATGAAAAGGCAAAATAGCAAAGTGACTTTCAAGTGAATTCTTTCCCTGGGAAATAATTCACTGTGCCACTTCCATTACTTTGTTGTTTTTGGCACTGTAGTGTGATCTCAGAGTTGGTATATTTAAGTAGGGGGATGTGGGGGGCATAGCCCCCCATGTCGTGATGGTGTCACTTTATGTAATGTTTTAAATTTTTTTTTATTTTTTTTATTTATTTTTTTTTGGAACAGTGATTTTTTTTTCCCTTGGAAAAAATCGCTGTTCTGAGGTTTTGATGTAAGCTTTCGCTTACATGGGGTCAATTAATCATCATTCACTTTTTTAAGCATTCAATGGTGTAATATAGACCCTAATATACCAGTTTGTAACTCTCCCATTTAAGTAAGCCTTTAGTGAACCCCACAAGGCAATGTCAGATACTTTACCACTCAGGTTTATTTCTAGAAAATTTTTAATCTCTTTAACATACCAGTCATTGAATTATTTTATTTTAATAATGTGCACCGGTAATCTCCTGTGATGTATTAAATTGCCAGTTTTTAAAATAATATTAAAGATTATAGTTTTATGGTCCAATAATGGACTTAAAACTATTGAAACTTTTATGTGATAACAGACTGAGACAAAAATTTTATCAATATTTGTTTGTGTTCCACATCTATGTTAATAATGGATAAATGCAAGTGAGTTTGTTTTCCTTAGCTCATATACATCCTTTAAATTCATTGCACTTACAACATTTAAGTGTTTAGCTGAAGATGCAATTCTCAACTATTTGCAGTGGAATTTTTGTCTGATAAAATGCAATTAAAACCACCCACCTATATGACTTTAGCTTTCATGTAATAGGCTATAGTGTCTAAGTAACTTTTTTGCATCTTTGGCTCCAACCCCTGGAATCCAATAAGAGTTCATCAATGTATATAGTTTTCTGTTCCGTTTAATTATAGCAATGCTTAACATACAATTTTTATCAACAAAGGTATCTTTTACTTTAGGCATTACTGGTGAGTTCCTCCATAAAATGAGGGTGCCTCTTCTAAGTCAAAAGCCAGAACCTGCTAAAACCAAATAATTCTTTAATGAAAACTTATTTAAATCTTTATTAAGTAATGTGTTTTCTGTAGAAATACTATCTGACCAATATGTAATTGCAAGAATTTGAACAGACACTCCCTCTTTACTAGATTATTCAGTCCATTAATATTAATAGATATGCATTTAAAATCAGACATTTATATAACAGAGAAAGAAACAGAGGTATAATGAAACCACATTTATATATATATACCTTATTATACTTTATATATAATAATATGAAATCTTCAGTTATGGACAAAACTTTTGAAACAAATAAAAAAATTTTCTAATGATATAACCCTAAAACATTCTACCATGGAATAACGTATTCATAGTTTGTTGAAAAGGATGCGACTACCTCTCAAACTCTCCATTAGACTAATGACTCTTAGATTATGCTTCTGATCATATTAATGTGTTTCAAGACATCCTGTTCGATTCTCAGCTAAAGTGTCTTCTATGTGGAGACGTGCATGAATGGGCGTACTTTCGTTGAAGGTTGTGCATCAGAGCTGGCAACTCAGCATGTAAAAATATACTGCCAATCATTAGTGGACCGGAGTTCCACTGTTGCAACCTCTAATCAAGAAAAGCTGAAAGACACAATAACAGCATATATCTAGTACTCATCATCTTAAAAAAAGCCGGTGAGTGAGTTATTATGAATAAGAACAGTTAAAAAGCTGTTCAGAATCTTTGTTATAAGTTGACCCAACTGAATTTCACTACAATCATCTTTCCCTGTGCCTCACATTATCTCCCTGGTCTACTATAGGAGGAAGTAAGTTGTTATTTTCAAATTAATTAATTTATAGATCAGATTATTTATATTTTTTCTATTTTATTTACTATGTGTAAAGTTGTTCATAGGATCATAAGTTCATAATTAATACCAGGTTAAGTGCCCTTGTGCGCCAATACAAGGCCAGCCATTTGCCTCCTGTGAGAATCAAACCTTGCATCTTATACCTATAAGGTGAACATTTTAACCACTATGCCAACCACCCAACCTTGTAGACATATTTACATTCTTCAGCTATATACATATTTACTTATTCTGATCTCTGTCTATTTTTGTTTGTATACTATGTCTTGTACTATTGCTATATTCCTAGGTTTTATATGTTAGCGATAATCCTAGTGTATAATATCATATAACAGAACATTTATATTTATCCTTATATATTTGATAATCTTTACTCTAGTACTACTGTTAGAATCAGTCATTTTACCTTAAATGTATTGTCTAATAGTATCTGAACAAACATCTGAAAAATCTTCCCTTTTAAGATTCAACCTTTCCA
Source organism: Protopterus annectens (assembly GCF_019279795.1). Lineage (NCBI taxonomy): Eukaryota > Metazoa > Chordata > Ceratodontiformes > Protopteridae > Protopterus > Protopterus annectens. Next base: position 121,006,818 of record NC_056731.1, on the reverse strand, counting down.
TAATAAATTGTTCTAAGATATTAAGTTTTGTTACCATTAAAATGAAAGAATGACAAAGAAACAAAATCCTATTTTTTTGGTATACTACAAGCATTCAGAACTATTTATTAACTGAAAGTGGTTTAGAATGCAATTCACTGCCTTTTGTTTATTATCTAACTTGTACTCATTGGCATCTAAGCATATGATTCAAAATCTTATGATTATTTACTTTTAGGGAACTTGGGCAGTTCTTAGAATTTTCAGAACTCCTGCAGTAACAAAAAAGTGCTCATGACCCCAAATTAAGCAGCTTCAAGCTGGTCCTTATGACAAAGGCTTGAAAATGAACAGTTTATGAACTACAATTCACACATAAATGTTCATGAGTGAATTCAAGCCACCTCTGCATTATGCATCAATCTCTGAAGCCCTTCCAAACCACTAAAACAACAACAACAAAAAAATCAAACTATGTTAATCACTAAGAAGCTATTGCATTTAAAAAAATAACATTTAATGATTCAGTAAGCACTATTTGTATGAGATGATTAATATAAAGAAAACTGTCATTTTTTAAAGCAGACATAGCATATATATGTTCATTAAATGAATGACAGTTATGTGTGTTCCAGGTTTAACTTGTAAAAGTGTGATTGTTACTCTATTTGATAACAATTCAGTAATAACATATAAATATATATATATATATATATATATATATATATATATATATATATATATATATATACATATGTAAGAAACTCTTTTTTATACTTTGTTTATAACATAGCATAACTTTCTGGGGTGCTATTGCATATCAAGTATACTATCAGTAGCATGCAGTCGGAACTATGTAATAACTGACAGTGATTTAGAATGCAATTCACTGTTATTTTTATTATCTATCTAGTATTCTTTGACATATTAGCATATCATTCAAAATATTATGATTATTTAATTTTACACAGGAAGAAGTAACCTGGACAGTTATTAGAATTTTCAGACTTCCTGCAGCATCACAAAAATGTTCATGACTCTAAGTTGTTTTAGTCCGATTTTCATGATAAGGGCTTAACAATGAGCAGTCCTTCAGCTACAATTCACACAAAACACTTGTAAGTGAATCCAAGCCATCTCCGCACCACACATCAATCCCTCAAACCCCTCCAAACCATAAAAAAACTAAAACCATTGCAAAGTATTCCAACCACTGAAAAGCCCTTGCACTCAAAGAAATAACATTTAATGATTCAGTTATCACTATTTGTATGAGGTGTTGGATATAAAGTAGACTGTCATTTTTTAAAAGGAGACATAGCATATAAACTTACATTAAAAGAATGGCCATTATGTGTGATCCATCTAGCATGTCTTTCCAGGGTGCTATTGTATGTCAAATATACTATCAGTAGCACACTAATGGACCATTTTAAGACCCCAGAATGTAAATTAAAATGCCTGTTTAGTGTCATTTGTTACTTCTTGTATTATATTTAATAGCACATTACTCAGCTATGCCAAGATATCAGAAAGTCTGCCACCTAACATAAGTTTTCATCATAATAATGATTAACTTTTAACAAAATGAATTGTTTAACCTTTTAAACTCTAAATGAAAATGAGTGGCTTTAATTTCATATATAGCTAAAAGAATCAAACAAAAAGAGAACTAGTAACCATTTGAAGTAGGGAAAGAAAGAAAGAAAGAAAGAAAGAAAGAAAGAAAGAAAGAAAGAAAGAAAGAAATGCATTACCTTGTAAAAATAATATTCAGCACCTGTTCATAAGTATTCAAGCACTTCTTTAAATTTATAAGAATTAATATCCGTGAAATACATTGATTTTCATTGGTCCTTCAATTTTTTACTGTTTCCTGTCCTTTATTAACCAATCATATCTTGTTGCATTTCTCTTCAAAGAAATTGATAGATTCCAGTCCATTTCTTCTGTTTTTTCTAGGATTTTATTTTTCTGTATAAAGTCCATTGCATCTTCCAAGGGGTTAAAAATCTTCTTTTCTTCTGGAAGATGAATCATTATTTTTGCTGGAAACAAGATTTGTGCTTTAATATTGCTTTTCTTTAAGCTTTTAACAAGTGGCACACATGCTTATCTCTTTGAAATCACTAATGTTGAATAGTAATTATCAAATCTTAAAGCATTTTCTTTAATTTTAACTGGATAATTAGTCCATGCAGCTTTTTAAGACTTAATCCTTATCTTGACTTTATTTTATGATCATTGACCTTGGTGAAGGTTTTTTATTAAAGGTGAGTTGGAAAGTGATCAATGTGCCCTTTCAATGCCAAAGGAAAAAGCTTCAGGCAGGTTTAGAACTTTATGCAGACACTTATTAAGGAACTGAATCATACTTTCACCCTCTTCTTTTTCAGGAATCCCATAAATCATGATGTTATTCCTTCTGGATTTGTTCTCTAAGTCTTTTACTTTTGCCTGGAATAAGTTGTATTGTTTCAGAAGAAATTCAGTATTATTCTCATTTTCAAGTAATCTTCCATCAAAATCAGACATTGCCTCTTCTATACTCGAGATCTGTGATGACTGTTGTTTAAGAAAGCCAATCAGCACTTCAACTTGTTTTTTAAATTCCTCTTTAAAATTGTCCATTAACTTTCTAATTTAGCTGTCTTGGCAGATAACTCATTGATGTTACTTAGTATATACTCAGTATAGCCTGTATGTCTTTTTTCACAGTACTGTCCTGCACACTGTGCTTTGAGTGGCTCATTTTAAGACAATTAGTTCTTTCTACTTTTCTTGACAGGAAAAAGCAATTAAAAGAATTTCGAACTTGTTATTTTCTTGTAGTAAATCTTTCAGCAGATGTTCAACTATAAATTCATGAAGGTTTGAAACATTCCATTTGAGTTGTTTAGTAAAAATCCTGTCAGAGATGTTAAAATGAAGCAGAGCTATAAAACAGTGCTAACTGATCACCATCTCAGCCACACCCCCGTGTCACCCATTTCTGACATGCTCTACAGTTGACAAACGTGCTCTATAGTTGATATTACAACTTGCTATGTCCATCTTTGACTTAGTGATGGAATTTGTCCTTATGTCCAATCATCACTTTGGCTTGCATTTATTTTACCACAATTACAGGCCCCACCTGGTCCAGAATTTATAGAAAGGAGAAAATTGCATACTATAGCCACTGATAATTGCTTCTGCCTTCTGCCAGTTCCTTGTGGTGCCCAATTCATGTGGTCCAGATGAACTGCTTCCTGCCTATATTAAGGCTGTTAGCTCTTTACCAGATCTTTTTGCCCCCGACTCATTCTTGACTTGTTCATCTTTTTCTACTTGAGCCCTGGTTTGATTCCAGACTTTGTGAACTCAGGAGACAAGGGCAGAGGCCTCACTAATGCCAAGCTTAACCTTTCAAGCATCATATTGCTTGTCAGCTTGAGATCTCATGAAAAAGGTAGTGGCCCTGCACTGAAAGATCTTTGCTGCATCAAAACAATGAGATTCACTGCTTAAGGTGGTTTACAGGCTGGGTTTTCCATCCTGTTTTTTCATTTACAGAGATTTTTTCTTTTGTAGAGTATAAATAACTTACTAATTTGTTGTTATCAAGTTAGTATCTTTCAGGGCAGTTTCTCTTACATAATAAACTCAGGATGAGATTATGGTATCTGTGCACAGATCCTGCCTTGGTGTTAAGGTAGCTTTGAGTACTATATTACTCTGAATTAATACTAATCTCCGATGTCTCTAATATAAAACTGCTGCATGCGACATGTAGCCCTACCTACAAAGTCTGCCTTTTGCTTGCTTTGATGTCTTTCACCCTATGATTTATCAAATCAACTTCTTGTCTTTATGTTTGTTCATTGGAGAGCACAGTCTTGAAGAGATCTTTTCGTTTGAGATGACCTTGATACATTCTGACTTCATAATCCACAGCAGTCCAAATTTAGTACTAAATATAGTAAAAAGATGACTCTTATTCAGGTTATGAAAAATCTCCTAAGGGAGAGGGGAAGTATGGTTGTGTAGGTAAACTTACCGCAGCAGCAAATGTCCAAAGAGATCACTGTTGCAGTAGCATGCAGCTACCTGGAATGTATCCTGCCAAGAATCAGATATCCATCCCATATATAAACCCTGTTAGTATCTTTGCCAGGCAGTGTACATCTCAGACAGTACAAAAGCATGTTGCTATAAAAGCAAATATCTAAGTGCCAAAAATTAGAGCTTTTTAGTCTTACACCAAAAATGAGGCTGTAATATGTTACCAAAAGGACTAAGGTCCAAATTTGGATATTTATTTGTTAGGAAAAACAGGAAGAGGGCAAAGGGAAACTGCATCCTGTCCAAGATCTAGAAGGAGAAGAAATATGATCCAGTAATGAGCAGTAAAAGGATAACATGAAAAGGGGTATGGTATGTGGATTGCAGTACTGCAACAATGAGTTCTCCAAACATCTAGTTCTCAAAAGTGTTGCAGTAAGTTTACTTACACAGCTGTACTATGTTCATAAAGCTATATGGGATGACTCCTATAGCCTAGATAGCTAGGGAGGAAGAAGAAGGGTTGAGTCCATGAGTCCCTATAGAATAGACTTAGCAAATCCTGATCTGGCCCTGCAGAATGGCTCAGTCTTGCAAGTCTTAGGAAAGGTGTGTATAAAAGACCAAGTTGCTGACTAAACATTTTCTAGAATTCACCCCTGTCCAAAATGTCCTAGAAGTAGCCAGAGCTTTCATAGACTGAACTTTGACCTTCTGAGTTGAGAACTTTCTATATTGAGAATAACATAAATGGATGAAATGGGATAGCCATTTAAAATCTGTCTTTTTGACACTGGTTGTCTTTTTTTATTTTCCATCAAAAGAAATGAAAAGCTGATCCAATACTCTAAATAACTGTGTCCTGCCCATGCAGTATGTGAATTGTATATGGACATCCAGAGAATGTAACATTCTCTCTTCTCTGTATCTGCTTTAGGGAAAAAAAAAACAAAATGAGATGAATAAATTGACCTAAAGTAAATTTTGAGACCATTTTAGACAGGAAGGAAGGGTTAGTTCTTAAGGTTACTCTGTCCTTATGAATTATGAGAAATGGTTGATTACCATCAGAACCACCACAATTGGATGAATCAGCTGAATACCTTTCCACAAAAAATACTAAGAACCAAACAGCAGTAGGCAGATACATGGTCAATAAAGGTCTGTCCTCACCACATACAATTCAGAAAAAATGTCACTTCCACAAAGCAGTATGTATAAAACACAGGTTTATTCTAAACTTCACAGATTTAGCACTTTCTTTTCATTCCATGAAACGTCTTCAGAATAATACATTTAAAAATACTCCCTCATTTATAGTGGTCTACATAAAATTCATTGGTTCACATTTTTAAATAATATTACATCATACATCTAATTAAAAAACTCACACCACATCTTAAAAAGCCCATCACATTTGCAAGGCAATTCCATCTTAGCTTGTTTTAAACAACATAACATATATTACAATGCCATATATATATATATGTATATATATATATATATATATATATATATATATATATATATACACACACACACACACACACACACACACACACACACACACACACACACACACACACACACACACAGAAAAATGATATTAGGTGCAAAAAAGTATATATATAACATGAAGCATACTCTTTATAAAGTTGTTAAACTTTATACTTTTGTTCTCATTTTTAAAACTGGTACAATGGATAAATGGTCATTCAGACAAGGTCTAGTACAGGCATCCAACTGCATTTGCCAAATTAATTCACAAAACTCTAAAAGAATTTCCCAATCACTTCCCCTGTCTGAGGGTTAAACCTGTTCAATTATCAAAAACTTAAAGGCAGCTCCATCACACTCCTGAGTTTATCTATAGATCGCATTGGTATATTTTTTCCTATCAATATCATAGATGTGTTCATACACTGTATACTTTAAATTCCTTTCTGTTTTGCCTATATAATAAGAGAAGCATTTCAAACAATATGCCAAATAAATCACTCCTTTAGTCTGACAAGTATAAGTATAAAGAGCAAGCTATTTTACAAACTTTGGTTTCTAATCCTGAAATTAGAATTATGAAACCAGATAAAGGCGGTGGGGTGGTACTGATGGAGCAGGTCAATTACAGTGGTAAAATGAAGGAATTACTAAATACAGATAGGAGATGCTCACAGGTATCTCAGGGTGAAATAGATGTGGCTTATAGACATATAGATTGGATATTGGAAGATAATTTTATGCAAGGGACATTTGAAACTGATTTGTACAATTTCTTTAAGGTCAAAAAACCAATAATACCAGGTATTTTTGGAATACCTAAAATGCACAAAGATGCAAATGACCCACCCCTTAGACCTATTGTTTTGTCGGGTGGATCAAAGACGCAACCTCTAGGGGTCTTTGTGGATGAGAAATTGAAACCTTTCTATGCCTTTAATGACCACATATTAATTGATTCCTGGGATTTTTTATGTAAAGTTAACTGTATTGAATTTGATGAATTCTCATTTATACCCATTGACATCAGAGATTTATTTTCGGTCATTCCCCAGGACTTAGGTTTGAGATGGTTTGAGGAAATGCTTATTGAGATGGGGTTTTTGACAGCTATGGATCTGAGGATAGTTATTGAGAACAAGTAAATTATACTTAAGAATATTTTTTCTATTTCCAGGATAAATACTATAAGCAACTTGAAGGAGTTGCTATGGGGGCCTCATGTACCCCATGTATGCCAATATAATTATGTTATATTGGGAGAAATGTTTTGTATTTACCTCTAATTTTTGGCAGTATATTAAGGGATACATCCACTTCCTGGATGATATATTAGTATTATGGAAAGAGCCTGTGGATAATATCCCCCTATTTATTAACTATATAGGAACTACAACTGATTTTTTTTAAATTTACTTATCAAGTAGGGGAAGTGGAGGTTGATTATTTGGATGTAAAATTATATAAGGATTGTATAAACCAAAAATTATTGTCTAGAATATATAGGAAAAAATATTTTTCCAATACATATTTGCATTTTGATAGTTACCACCCCCGATATTTAAAGAAAAATATTATCAAGGGACAGATGGTCCATGGGACCAGGATGACATCAAAAAGGGATGATTTTGTGGAAGAAATTCAATTTATTGATAACTTATTTGAAGATAGGAAGTACCCGGTTGAATTAATACAAGCCATTAAAGATGAAATTATTGGAGGGTGGGGTACAAAATACGCTCCTTTATTGAATGGTGATTATCTAGTAGGTATAGGGACTAGTGAAAATGTATGTGAAGTTCCCCAAATTACAAATGAAGGACAGAATAGGCATTATTTTGTAATAAGGTATAACCAAGATACAAGTAAGGTGAGGAATATAGTTCTAAAGTATTGGAACCTATTTAAAATCATGCCCAATAGTTTAAAAAATTTTTAGGCACCCCTAAAATTTAGTTATAGGAGAGGTGCAAACTTGAAGAATATCTCTGAGAGAGATAGTAGACAACAACAGCAGTACAATGGTACTGGGGCTAGAAAAATGCTGTGGACCTATGCCTGTGGCTGCTGCCGTCAGTGTAAGTGGATAGCAAATCTGAGTGAATTATGTATACCTAATGTTAATAACAATAAGGGTATGATAGCGAAGGGGTATTATACTTGTCAGACTAAAGGAGTGATTTATTTGGCATATTGTTTGAAATTCTTCTCTTATTATACAGGCAAAACAGAAAGGAATTTAAAGTATAGAGTGTATGAACTCATCTATGATATTGGTAGGAATAAAGATACCAATGCGCTCTATAGACATACTCAGGAGTGTGATGGAGCTGCCTTTAAGTTTTGGGTAATTGAACAGGTTAAACCTTCGGACAGGGGTGATTGGGAAACTCTTTTAGAGTTTCGTGAATTAATTTGGCAAATGCAGTTGGATGCCTGTACTAGACCTTGTCTGAATGACCATTTATCCATTGTACCAGCTTTAAAAATGAGAACAAAAGTATAAAGTTTAACAACTTTATAAATAGTATGCTTCATGTTATATATATACTTTTTTCCACCTAATATTTTCCTGTGTATGTATATATACATATATATATATATATATATATATATATATATATATATATATATATATATATATATACATATATACATATATATATATATATATATATATATATATATATATACATACAAGGTATTGTAATATATGTTATGTGGTTTAAAACAAGCTAAGATGGAATTGCCTTGCAAATGTGATGGGCTTTTTAAGATGTGGTGTGAGCTTTTTAATTAGATGTATGATGTAATATTATTTAAAAATGTGAACCAATGAATTTTATGTAGACCACTATAAATGAGGGAGTATTTTTAAATGTATTATTCTGAAGAAGTTTCATGGAATGAAACGAAAGCGCTAAATCTGTGAAGTTTGGAATAAACCTGTGTTTTATACATACTGCTTTGTGAATTGTTTGTGGTGAGGACGAACCTTTATTGACCATGTAGCTGCCTACTGCTGTTTGGTTCTTAGTATTGATTACCATCAGAGCTTGCAAATCAGATACTTGTCTAGCCAAGACTGAGCAGTGAGCAAAACAGCTTATCATGTTAAGAACATCAAGTTGGTTTGATAAGCTGATTCAAAGGAAAGAAGAGTAAGTTTTTCTTAGACCAAGGTGAGGTCACAAGGAAGCACCAACTGTTTTTGATGGGAACAGATATGTAACACCCCTTTCAAGAAATGTTTTAGCTGGAATAAGAAAGAAAGGTGGGAATCTAAAGTCAGACAAGCAGAAATGTCTGAAAGATTACTTATAATCTTGATTTGAGCAATTTGAACAGTTATAGGAGAACCAGAGGAGTGTCTATAGTGGATGGGTCCTGGTTCTTAATGTGGCACCAAGTAGAAAATCTCTTTCATTAGGATAAGTAGGATTATCTACTGGAAGGTTTTCTAGTTTCCTTTAACACCTACTGTATGTCCTCTGAGAAAAAGTGCCTAAGCAGGATCAAAATTCTATCATCCAAGCAGTCAGATGAAAGTTCTGCTGGTTGGGGTGGGTCAGTGATACCTTGTCCTGTGTGACTAGATCCATTCTGTGGGGAAGTTTTTGGTAACTACCCATCATCATTTTCATAAGAAGGGAGAGCCAATGTTGTCTGGGCCAAAAGGGAGTTGCCAGAATGAGTGCTGGAGAGCCTATTGAATCTGTAAAAGGATTGTGGTTACTAGATAAAAGGAAGGAGGTAGCATTGAGGAATATTCCTTTTCCTGTTCCTATCCATGAGAAAGAAAAGGCATCTGTATTCCAGGCCTTTTTGCATGGTGTTCTGGAGCAGAATTTGTTTACCTGCCCATTGGGAATGGATACAAATAGATCTATTTGGTGAGTTCCCCACAAGTAGAAGATTTCTGGATGTGATTGGATGTAACATTCATGAGGGTCTGTCCTGGATCTGCTCAAAGTGTCTACCAAGTGCTATGCTCTGACTGCATGTAAGTAACCTAATGGAACACAGTCTGCTACATTGAAATTTCCGGCTAGTCTGCACAGCAAGTAGGACCTGGCTTTTCTTGTTTGTTTATGTAACACAGCACAGAGATGTTGCATGTGATTTACCAGAAGAGGTCCTGGAGTCCACAGACAGTGCATGGTCTGTAATGCATTTATCAATGTAATAATTTCTTTGATGTTTATGTGTTTTATTTTTTCTTGAAGTGATGGTCTAACACCCCTTGTACTCTGACTCCTTCAAATACTGTTCCCCATGCAAAGTCTAATGCATCAATTGTTACAGACTGAGAAGGTAATATGGAAATAGGAAGAAGTGAATTCAACAAGATCAGATTTTTCCAGCATAATGGTTCCTTTCCTGACAAAATTCCAACACCGGGACAGAAAAATAATAGAGAATGTTGATGCTGAGTCCATGCTGACTTGAGATATAACTTTATTTGAATCATCAAGATAGTGGAAGCAGTATATCCCAGAATCCTGAAATGGCACTTTGTATTTGTCATAGTTTATTGTGAAAACTACAGAACCTGAGGATGGTAGATTGCAACCTTTTCTGTTGGAAGATAAGCCATCATAATGAAAGTGACCAGTAGGTGTCTTAGAAATGTCAGTCTGTGAGAAAGGAAAAAAGATTTCTTTAGGTTGAGATGAAACCCTTGATTCTGAAACAGATTCTTGACAAAAAGAAATGATCTTTGACAATTTTGAAAACATTCTGCAAAAATATGCTAATTGTCCAAGTATGGAAGGTTTGGGTTTCATAATGCTTGCAATACGCAAACACTAGAGTTAGGCATCTTGTGAGTACTCCTGAGCTGCCGAGAGCCCAAATGGTAAAGAAGGGTCTGAAGTCTCTGTGAATAGAAATATGATAATAGATATCTCTGAGGTTCAGAGTCACCAAAATGCAAAGTGAAGGGATTAGTGGAAAAAGCCTGAAGGGTTAGTATTTTGAATTATGGTATAATGGGGGGGGGAGATTCTTCATTTTTGATGTTAAGTTTGAGACACTTTTCTTATAGAAAAAGGAAGTCTTGGGAGTTATGAGTTGGAGTTCAGTCAAAGTATTGCCTCTGCTTCTGATGCTAATATTATAGAGAGAGATAGAACTGGATCTCTTTTGATGTTTTGAGGAAATGCAAAATGGGTCTATATCACTTGATTGAAACACCAATTCAGGGAATTCCTATTTATCGACCCCTATTCAGTGAACATCCTTTTATCAAACACACAAATCAATGAACTTTTTTCCCAAGACACTGAGTTATTTGGCCAACATGTAGAAATTTGCCCTTTTCTCACTGTAGTGTGATTTCAGAGTTGGTATATAAAATTGGGAAGGGTGGCATTGCCCCGTTTGGTGGGTTTGTTATACTGTGGTGTGTATCGCTCGGTATGTTGGCCTATTAAATTAGTGCCCTGTAAAAACATTCACTGATTTGATTGATTGATAAAAGGGTAGCTCACTGAATAGGGGGTCGATGAATAGGTATTCACTGAACTGGTATTTTGATGAAGTGATATACACCCAGGCAAAATTGTGGTTTCTAGAAACAAAGGATCTGGATGCTACATAGCTGTTATGAAGAAAAGTATCAAAGGCATTACCTTAATTTTAATTTTGGACCTTATTTAGGTGTTATATGAGTGCGTTCTATAAGCTAAAGATTTTGGTTTGTAAAAGTGAAGAAATGTAATATCATGGAGGGTGGATGAGATGGAAAAATGGGTATAGGTTTGATTTGGAGGAGTTTTTTGATTAGTGCAGGAGATAAGTATAATGGTGGGGGGGATTTTGTTAGCAGGTAATATGAGCAAGAGCTGAGTGTAGAAAGAGTAGTAAGGATGGGTATTTTTTATAAAATAGGTGTATGTGTTAGAGAGTGAATTAGAATAGAGATGAAATAAGGTAGAACAATGTATTTATTAGGACAGGAGTGAGAAGGGATGGGTCAAGGTAGGAGGCAGTCAGCCGAGAGAGTAGATCAGTTACATAGTAAAAAAACTGACAAAGCTTTTTTTCTAATGGTGTTAATTTGTGATATTTGCTGCAATGAGGTATGAAGAAATGCATGAATGCTGCATGTTCTTAATGGCAAAATATTAAGAGACTTGAGAAGATTAAGGAAGTGGATGTAATAACATGATGAAAAAGATGACGTTTTATTGGCTAGATTAAATGTTGCTCTTGTGTAAGGGATTGGACATGTTGTTATACAAGTAGACAAACCCTGGGAGTAGCAGGTGCTGGGTGAAAATCTTCCCTTCCCAAACTACCAGCAGTCAATCAGTGTGTATATGCCCACAGCGAATCAGAAGAGAGGATACAATTAGCCAATTTCACTGCTAAAATTAAAACTTTTATTAGATAAGTTAACGATCTATAATGGTAGAAATTCCAGAAGGGAGTAAAAAGAGCATCTGCACATCTTAATACTGCCTTCTCATTCATTCACATCGCGGACAAAAAACTACAGCTCACACTACTGGGCAGAGTACTTTGTTAGAGAAATGTCAAAGGATGAAGTCATTATTTTAGTTACCTCATTTGATAGTTCTGGGGCACAACAACATTACATCAGGAGGCAAGAATGAAGTCTGGTACTACTGAGAGCATTGCATTTCTTGTTAACAACTACAACTGTCCTCTTTATAGTGGCAAGATGAGAAGGCATTAAAATACTTATTAAACAAGTTCTGAAGACTTTTTTGAGACTTTTGGACCGATTCAGATGTATTAATATTGTGTATAAATTAACAAACAGCAGCAGACCCCATTTACTATAATTTCTTGTAAGCCATATAAGATTATGATAATAAATTCCATTTGTATAAATAATGTTGCAATTCATACTGAAGTCTTAAAGACTTAACAAATAGGCAGAGGTGGAAACAGTTGACTGCAGCAGTGATCAGTATTTAATATATATATATATATATATATATATATATATATATATATACACACACACACACACACACACACACACACACACACACACACACACACATATATATTGTGGGAGTGGATGCTAATGTGTTATAAGAGGAAGAAATAAAATAAAATAAAGAACTCTACTTACAATAATGTCCTGTTGCATAAAGTAAAGTAAGGTAATAAATATCAATGTAGCTGCTTTAACATCTGCAAGGTGACAAGAGATTAGTTATGGTAAGCTTGTGTTCATCATATAAAATGTTTTAGAATATTAAGGAATTCTTTAGAATGCTGTAGTTAACTTAACATTTTAGATGTTTGGGGAATATTTTAAGCAGAACAGCAACTGTTAATTTTTCTTCAGTAATGACTGGACTTAAATATGGCCTGCGACTTTAATAGGACATGCTGGAGGGACAGATTTATCTCCCAGCAACTGCCACCTTTTTGGAACAGGCTACCAATATATGTGAAACAGAGCACCTTTATGACACTGTTCAAGAGGAACCTGGACAAGTGGATGGGGCACTGCAAATTCTTATTGGGGATAGTGCCCACGACCCTCCTTGACATGGGCAGTCATCACTAAATGCAATATTAGGTATTGACTAGTACTGCTATGGTATTATATTGGGTTGAAATGGCTAGGCTTAAAATTACCTCTGGGTCAATAGCCTAGTAATCTCCTATGATTCTATGATCCTATGGAGGGCAGTGCTAAAAGGTAGCCTTATCTGTGTATCTTAATATGATATTTTTAGAGATGTGTGTCGTCTGGAAAATTAAAAAAAAATCTAGTAATATCTTTAATAACTGTGAATAGTCATGTAGATGGGAGTATTAATATTGCAGTGCCCATTTGATTGCTAATTATTTGGTGCATTTTAAGGGCGGATAAGGGTTCTACACTTCTAAGTATGTCCTCCATAGTATGAGATGCCTAGCAACTATGAACTTGTTGTCAGTTTAGTCATTTCCTATTGCAATATTACCAGTTTACCATTTTTTTATGTAATATAGGCAATTAATTCTTCAAGGACAACAGGCACTGAATTTGTAGATGAAACATTAGATGTAAAGTTGTCTGCCAGTGGCAATCTCTTCATTAGTTACAGATTTCTTTAATGTGGAATTGTTCAGATGATTTCTCTTCTGCAGATATTGTTTGTATTGAGTGATATTGGTGGATTGTAATGACAGAAGTCTGAGTAGCCTTTTATAGTTGAAATTTTCTGAAATGGGTGGGTTTGTCATTATTGGTTTATACATTTTGTTTCTTTGCTTATTAAACAAATGGTTAAAACTACAAATTTAAAACACATTCTAACAAGTGGTGCTGTATTACATAAGGAATATAATTTAATGCAATCAGGAAGTTGAATCAACGAACAAATACATGTATACATGGCCGTAAAAATGTTTGCAAGGAGTCTGTTTTGAAAACAGCCCAAATGTAAACTTAATCCTCCACTGACCAGATGCATTTTCTATAAATATGGGTTTTCATGCAATTTCAGTGGCAGAGAATTTTACTGTTCATGCTAAGCCTGTTTTCATTGCAAGATTGTATTGTTTATCAAATGGCTATCTGTGTTTGTGCTATTCTAGCTTAAGCTTCTGTACACAGGGAGGAGAGAGGTTGCTATTCTACTTTCCTGAGCTGCAAGGTTTGCTCGCCTACCCAGAGTAAATTAAACTGTATAGATTAACTTAAGCAACCCTTTGAACCAAGGCACATAGGCTTATATTTTCTGAAGACATAACTTTTACAGTAAAGTATGTGTAAAGGAGCAACAGATAAAGCAGGTTTACTAAAGGAAATTCCCATATTCACTTGCAGTTTAAGCCACATTACAAGGTATCCTTTCTTCTATGCCTTTAAATAATTAAAGGAAATGACTGGACTGGCTTTCTTGGGGAATGAATGACTGGAGTGGCGTTTTTGGGGAGTGACCTACCTGTGGGCTGGCTCGTAGGGGTGTTTCATGAGTATGATGTGGGTGGGGCTTAAGGGGCGCCAGAGCACTACTTCGCCTAGGGCACCACATCAGCTAAGGCCGGCCCTGCCTGTGGCTGTGCATGCATTTGTCTCTTCTTGTCTTGACTGCTATAACTCCTTTTGTATAAGAACATCTAACTCAGAACTTAACCAGGACTGATTACCTATAGGTATTTCTAAGTGCCTTCATATTAGTCCTGTCCTATGCAGTCTGCAATGATTACTCATTTGGACTCATTTCACATCCACAAGAGTCACTGGCTCCATCCATTCTCGTTAGGCCCTTCTGTCCCTCATTCTTGGAATTGTTAGAAGTTCACAGAGTGTGTTTAGACACTCCTTTTCCTGCCAAGCATGAACTCCCACCCCAGTGCTGGTACCTCCTCCACAATGGATAACTGACTCCTCCATACTTGCAAAATTTAGCAGGCATCTGAAGGCATAACTTTTTCACTGGACTATGACTTTTATGATTATATTATCTGTTATTAATTTATATCCACACACTGTAGAGATCTTTGAACATAGCTGGCTGTTTATTTACATTTTTTGTAATAGCACTTGAGCTCAAGTACCTTAATGAATTTGAATTTGCATTCACATCCATTCTGTTAAGAAGTAGCTTGTTATATCAGACAAATGTAAAAAGGAATTAAACATGTAAACAAAAGATAGCAACTGTTGTCTGAGTTATTTGCCTTTTTTACTTCATCTAGGTCTACACTTACTATCTGTAGTGTGAGCACTTTTGTAGACCTCATGTAACCTACATACTTTTTTCAGTGCAATCAGGAAAGCTGATTTCTGGGAAATAACCGTAAGTTTAGAGTTTATCTAGGCTATTTCCTTTTTGAATTATTCTGGGAATCATAAATTAATGTCAGTCATTAAATACCTGTAGCTCACTTGTTTGAGTGGCTTGAAAAGGAATCTCATGATTAAGATCTTAATGAAATTTAATGGTACATACGAGAAGTGTGAATAACCTTGGTCTGAGAGCTCGCTAATCTGAGTAATACCAACCGCAGAGGTTGCTGGAACAAGTTGAATACAAGTCTGTCTCTGAAGTTAGATGGTTCCTCTTCTTCTTGGAATATAAACCTGTAAGAATGCTGACTTCTTTAAGGTGAAAATTAAAAATTCAGTTAATACTACTTGTTTGGAGTAAGATCTTTGTTGCTAGCAGAGATGCCTTCTCTTGTATTTTTGTTGATTGAGCTGCCACTGAGAGAACAAATTGACAGTTGTTTGTTTCCTTATGATATAGTTATTAGAGAGGCAACAGAAATATTCCAGGGATTGTATTCAGACAGTCTTTTCCTATTTTTTTTCTGTTGATAGTTTCAGTAAACTAGAACATGCTAAGACTTAAGGAATTATTTTTTTATTCACTTTTGTTCAAAATAAACCACGTATAGTTTTAAGCTCCAGAATAGTTGAAAATCTAAGGAGCATGACATTTGTTCCATCTGTTTTGAATTCCAACATACATGCCACAATGCCATACTGTACTCCCTCCAAACCCTCCACATAATGTTTCAATCCTTTTAAGTTTTAGATATAGTATCCAGAGATGTCAAGTTTTTATATAACCAAGCTACCTTCCACAAGCAATATTTCCAGTTCACCTGCAATGTCAGAGTTTTCATTCCCCTAAACCACTCAGCTGCTTTCTCAAATTTCCTCTGAAAATAAGTGTTCAGTATAGAGAGACTAATCAATAAAAGTTGAATAAATAGGTACACATGTTAGACTAATCAGTTTACAACCTACTGATCTTCAAGAAGATTGATTAATGTAACTGTGTGTTGATTTTTGATTTTTCTACAGCACACATGCACAAACACACACACACACATATTTATTTATATATATATATATATATATACATATATATATATATATATATATATATATATATATATATATATATATATATATATATATATATAGTTGCATATATATATATATATATATATATATATATATATATATATATATATATATATATATATATATATATATATAGCTGTACATTTGTGTGAAACTGACATTTAACAAAAATTAACAACGAATACCACAATGTCGAACCTTACAACAGCGAATGCAGATTGCACTATACTGGGGATCGGGAAATATACCCTTTCCCTCACTGTAGTGTGATCTTGGAGTTTGTATATATAAGTAGGGGGGGTGTGGGGGGTGCAGCACCCCACATCACTCTTTGTTATTGCTGACCAGAGGTGAGCATTTCAGTAAAGTCGACATTTTCGAGATTTCGACTTTGCTGAAATGCTGCCTTTCAACATTATTTTGTGTTCAGTGTTCTGATTTCCGAATATGTGTGTGGTAAACATATGTATATATATATATATATATATATATATATATATATATATATATATATATATATATATATATATATATGTCTAAAATTATATATTCCATGATTTTCCCTGTTTCCACCATCTACCAATAGTCATTATATTTTTCTATAATTTCTTAGATTTAGCTATATTTACTCAAAAATTCCTTACTTTCAATTATTCTAAATTTAACTTTTCCCCCTAAAATTTTTTAAAACAGTGTAATTGGACTACTACTTTCTTCAGCATTCATCTTGATCCATAAAATTTTCCTTGCTTCTCACAAAGCTTTATCCAAAACTCTTTTCTGCCTCCATATGCTTTCTGTCTCTTCTTTCTCTCTCCCCTTACAATCTTTTGTCTCTCTTTATACTCCTGACCTCTCCATATAGATGTATTTCTGACTTAATAATCTATCTCTCAAACTAATGTATGTGCATACTTTTATTGTTACACTAACTGCATTTTATAAAGCTTAAACTTTAAATTGTGTCCATTTTTGGAGTTTTGCTTCCCAGACCTATGCTGAACATGGGTGTTGTCAAATAAACACTTAAGTCTAGTGAATGAATAGTTGAAGTGAGCAATGTTGAATGTGAGGTAATTATGAGATGGCTGTAAAGCCAAAACATTCATTTCTTACAAAAGCTTTAGCATTGAAGTTGAATGTGTGAGTGCATGTTTGTGAGTGTGTGTGTGTGTTTGTGTGTGTGTGTGTGTGTGTGTGTGTGTGTGTGTGTGTGTGTGTGTGTGTGTGTGTGTGTGTGTGTGTGTGTGTGTGTGTGTGTGTGTGCCCACCCGTATATGTATGTGTAAGATTGCTTGCAGATCCAGGTAAGAACAAAAGGCTATGGAGAGGGATAAATGGATAAATTTCTTAGCATCCTTGGATATTTGTGTGGTTGAAGATAGAGTGTGTGTGTGTGTGTGTGTGTGTGTGTGTGTGTGTGTGTGTGTGTGTGTGTGTGTGTGTGTGTGTGTGTGTGTGTGTGTGTTTGTGTGTGCATGTGTCAGTTCAGTGGTATTGTTAAGGAAAGGGTATTTAGAAGCATAATGTGTATGGCTGGGGTTATGGTCAGGGACAGGGTTTGTAGACATGCATAGCCCCAGCAGCACCTTGTTCATGTTTAATGACCATAATCCTACATCTGCCTCTAATCATCCATCCATAACCCCAGTTTACCATTTTTTGCACATGGGGTCAGGATGTCACTTGAACAGTGACAATCGTGTAGAGTCAAAGTTTACACCACCAGGTGTTTAGCCCTGCCACAGTAGTTCTTCTGCACCACACCACACCACACCCTCACATGCACACTCAGAGCTATGGCCAATTTAGGGTGTACAATTCACCCACTGCATGTCTTTGGAATGTGGGAGGAAATTGGAGTACGAAGAGGAAACCCATGAGAACACAGGGTGGACATGCAGACTCTGCATAGAAGGTACCTGAGCCAAGAACTGAACCAGGGAACCTTGTTGTGAGGAGACAACACTATTTGCAGACAGAAGTTAATCTCACACACACACATTTTGATATTTTCTATGAGAGATAATGGCTTCTCTTCAGAGTAAAGAGAAACTTATTCTGTAATCTTGGATGGGATTGCACAATGTAACTACTTTTATTTAGTTATTTTTTTATTTTATTTTGTAGTAG
Source organism: Protopterus annectens (assembly GCF_019279795.1). Taxonomy (NCBI): domain Eukaryota; kingdom Metazoa; phylum Chordata; order Ceratodontiformes; family Protopteridae; genus Protopterus; species Protopterus annectens. Next base: position 120,988,310 of record NC_056731.1, on the reverse strand, counting down.
GTTTCCTGTTCTCCTACTAACTCCCTTAATCATGTGTTCCAGAAACAGATTTTTAAATAATACTGTATTAGACATCACTTTGCAATTAATTCAGAAATAACTTTTAATAATCAATACTAAACATAATGCAATTAAAATTTCTGAAACAGGGGGTGTGGCTAAGATGTTGAGCAGTTAATAGCATTGTCTTTATCTCTGTTTCATTTTAACATCTCTGACAGGATTTTTACTAAAAATCTCAAATATAACATTTCAAAACTTGATGGATTTGCAGTTGAACATCTGCTGATGGATTTGCTACCAAAAATAACAGGTTTGAAACTTTTTTAATTGCTTTTTCCTGTCAAGAAATCTAGAAAGAAGTAATTGTCTCAGAATGAGCCATTGTAAGCCCAGTGTACAGGACAGTACCGTGAAAAAGGACAGCAGGATATACTAAGTAACATCAGTGAGTTATCTGTAAAGATATATAAATTAGAAAGCAAAATGCACAATTTTAAAGAGGAATATAAAAATTAAAAGTTGAAGTGCTGAGTGAATCTCTTAATCAACAATCATCACAAATCTTGAGTATAGAAGAGACAATGTCTGATTTTGATGGAAGATTACTTGAAAATGAGAATAATATTGAATTTCTTCTGAAAAAAACTTATCTAAAAGGAATAACATCAGGATTTACAGGATTCCTGAAAAAGGAAAGGGAGACAGTAGGATTCAATTTTTTAATACCTGGCTGCCTAAAACTTATGCCAGAAGCATTTTCCTTTGGCATCGAAAGGGCACATAGATCACTTTCCAACTCATATTAAAAAAAAAAAAAACACCTTCACCAGTTAGTGATTGTAAGATTTTTCTCAAGTCAGGATATGGATTTAGTCTTAAAAGATGCATGGACTAATTATCCAGTAAAAATTAAAGAATATACTATAAGATTTGACAATGACTATTCAACATTAGTGATGTCAAAGAGAAAAGCGTATGTGCCCGTTGTTAAAAGTTTAAAGAAAAACATTATTAGAGTACAAATCTTGTTTCCAGCAAAAAAAATAATTTACCTTCCACAAGGTGTCATTCTTTTAATGCAAGTTTATATGCTATGCTTCCTTTAAAAAACAACAGTCTGCTTTATATTAAATATCTCATACAAACAGTACTTGCAGAATCATTGAATGTTATTTTGGTACTTACGTATTATTGCAACCACATTTGTAACGTCCTAGAATTACTAATGTTTTCGCTCCTTTAAAACATTTGTTCTCATTAGTAAGAATGAAATTAACAACAGGATAGTTTTTACATACATTTATTTCAGAAAAAATAAGACAAAACTGTCCCTGTATTTGTGGGGATGAGGATGTTTAGTTACATGTTGTTATTGCAACCTGCTTGTGTGCAAGCCACCCTGTATATATTAGCATGAAATATGGAGTCATTCTTTCTGCTACTGGAAAGTGATGTGGAACAACTGCTTTAACATCAGTTTCTCAGTTTTATACTCAGTTTTCCTGTACAGAATGATTTCCGTGTTCACAAAGTGAAAATGATCCCGAAGTTTGGAGCACGGTCCGCCAATGAGAAATACAGCAAAGTGATATTCGTGGTCACTGTCCGTTACAGCATTACATCACGTGTTCGGAAAGTAGTACTTTGAACTCAAAAGTAGGAGAAAAAGCTTAAGAAGGACAACAAAGAAGTGAAATACATACAAGTTGGCAGTTCCCATGTATCACTGTGGTTGTGAGTTGTGCGGCCATGACTCATCACTGTTGGCAACTGCTGACAGCAAATGGTTGTAGGCTCTGGTTTTTAGAAATGCAAATGATGCAAACTGCTGTCCGCTTGCAGTTGCTTGACAACTCCTGCTTGCATTTCTTATTCCTGTCCGTGTTTCACAACCACTGTCCTACAATACTAATTTTGAGTTTAGACAACCATTTTTACTTACAAATAAAGTAATTTCGTGAAAACATTAGGAATTGTAGGATGTTACAAATGTAGTTGCGATAATATGTAAGTATTGTTATTTCTTTGAGTACAATGGCTTTTTTGTGGTTGGGTTTTAGTTGATTTTTTTTGGTGGTTTGTAAGGGTTTGAGGGATTTCTGTGTGGTGTGGAGGTGGCTTGGAATCACTTGTGAGCAATTTTATGTGAAATGTAACTGGTGGACTCTTCATTTTCAAGCCCGTATCATGAAAACCAGCTTAAAATAATTCAGAGTCATGAACACGTTTTTAATGCTGCGGAAGTTCAGAAAATTCTAAGAACTGTCCAGGTTACTTCTTCCTGTCTAAAAGTAAATAATCATAATATTTTGAACCATATGCTAAGATGTTAAAGAACACAAGTTAGATAGTAAGCAAAAGACAGTGAATTGCATTCTAAACCACTGTCAGTTATTACATGGTTCTGAATGCTTGCTACTGATAGTATACTTGACATGCAGTAGCACCCAGGAAAGTTATGTTATAAACAAAATATAACAAAATATAATTTCTTACATATATAAAAGTTATTATTGGAATGTTATCAGATAATTAGAGTAACATTCACACTTTTACAAGTTAAACTTGGAACACACATAACAAGTGCAAGTTTATATGCTATGTCTCCTTTAAAACATGACACTCTGCTTTATATTAAATATTTCATATAAATAGTGCTTACTATAGCAATAACCGATGATGTAGATATAGTATATTGAAGATTTCCCCACAGTTGGTGTGATTTAATAACAAGGGTGAACCCCAAGAGATTAAACAAAGCCAACCATGGATAAGTCTTCAATATACCACACCCAATAGTCAGTTATTGCTGTTATACAATGACATTATTTAAGAAAAAAATTACTTACTTTTCTTAAATGATGTCTTTGTATAACGGCGCCATGGTGTGCTTCTGAGTTGTTTCCTGATTCCATTCTTTGATGAGGTACTGCACATGCATTTGGTACTTGCATTCCCAGGCACACACAGTACATCACTGGTTTAGTAAGCAAGCAATGGAGAAAAGATGATCTTTGTTGCTAATTTTTCAGAAGAAAAAAGTGTAAACTCCTGACAGTTCGGAGGTACAAGAGAGACAAGAAAATACAAGGAAAATCAGGTATGTTTTCTTTTGTAGAACATACCTGATTTTCATAGGTTCATAGGTTCATAGATGTGTACTAGGCTAATGGCCCTGGAGCCTTTGCAAGCCTAGCCCATAAGATTACCCTGGTGTCATGCCACCCGACCTTAGTTCCCAGTGCATCTGTCGAGTAAAGCTACTGGAGTGATCCCTGGGGTGAATTTTCTACTTCCATTCCACTCAAGATTTCTCTTGAAGAGGGCCAGTGAGGTGCTCTGCTTGACATGTATGAGAAGTCTATTCCATAGCATGGGCAGTCTCTGGGTTATGGACCTGTCCCTTGAGAATATTCTGTTGATTGTGGTAATGAGGTTGAGGTCACTGGAGCATGTGGTGTGGTGGGATTGGGATTTCTTTAGATGTAGCATTTCTAACAGAGCCAGGTCAGACATGGCTTTGTAAGTCAAGCAGAGATCGCCACTAAGTAGGCGATATGAGACAGAGAATAGTTGGAGTTTTGTAAGTCTGTCCATATAGGACAAATGTTTAATGCCTAGGATTCTCTTTGTGAGGTACTTTTGCAGCCTCTCCAGTTGCTGCAGGTGTTTAGTGAGGTACATGCCAAATGGGGCATTGTACTCAATGATTGGCCTAATGAGGGAAGAGTAGATGGAGGCAATGGCCTCTTACTTCCTGGATGCAAAACCCTTAGTAATGAGATGTACCTTTCGATATTTTATTTAAAAATGTGAATACGTGCACATTGCCTTAAGGAAAGCAGAATAAAACTGTAAAATACAACACTATCGTATTAGGAGATAACTGTAAAATACAGCATTGTCATATTGGGTTAACTGTGAAATGCAGCACTATTGTATTAGGAGGTAACTGTAAAATACATCACTATCATATCAGGGGGTAGTAGGTCTTTGGCATGAAGAATACAACATAGTATACAAGAGTCACTAATCAAATCAATGCACTGAAAAATGGTTTGACAAAAACTTTGTTTCACCTACATAAACTTTGTTTCAACTAAATAAAAGGGTACAAGTAATTATTCAAACATAACCAATAAATAAAAATTGCAAAAAAACTTCTGAAACACAGACTTAGTCCCTTAAATAATTGTTAATTCTGCAAATTTCTGCCATTTGTAAAATATGTCTTTGCAGACGAGAAAAACTATGATTTGTTTAATAGAGAAAAAAATTCTGTCCACTCAATGATACTCTAGCAGCCAGACATTTATCCTTGGTATAGTCTCGATTTACAATGGGCAAATTGGTTGAGCTGACCAATCAGCATGTTCCTTTTGATATGTTAATGGACCATCATTGTATAATCAATGTTTCTTTAAATACAATAGCTTTTTAGTAGTTAACATACTTTGAAATGTTTTTGTTGTTTTTTTTAGTGTTTTGGAAGGGTATGAGAGATTAATGTATAATGTAGAGCTGGCTTGGATTCACTCATAAATTTTTTATATGAATTGCAGCTGATAAACTCTTCATTTGAAAATCCTTGTCATGAGGACCAGGCAGCTTAATTAGAGTCGTCAGCACTTTTGTGATGCTGTGGGAGTTCTGAAAATTCTAAGAACTGCCCAGGTTACTTGTTCCTATCTAAAGGTAAATAATCATAATATTTTGAATTATATGCTAAGATGTCAATGAGTATAAGCTAGGTAATAAGTAAAAGACAGTGAATTGCATTCTAAACTACTGTTAGTTATTAAATAGTTGTGAAAACTTTCAGTATAGCAAAAGGATAGCTTATATACTAGCCTACAGAATGACACCTCTGATAAAAAATTTAGGGCTGTGTTTCACTGTTATTGTCTATTTTTAATGATAACAAAAGTTAGTATCTCCGAACAATTTATCATGGAAAGTTTGAATCTTAAAGGGAAATATTTTTCAGATGTTTGTTCAGATACTATTAAACATAACAGTTAAGGGAAAAAGCAGGACTGAATCTAACAGTAGTAATAGATTAAATAATATTAAATATATAATGGTAAATATAAATATTCTACTATATGATATTCTACACTAGGATTATAGCTAAAATATAAAAACAATATAGTAATAGTGCAAGACATGGTACACAACCAGAATAGAAAGAGATCAGAATAAGTATATATATATATATATATATATATATATATATATATATATATATATATATATAGTTAAAGACTATAGATATGATTACAAGGGTGGGAGGTTGGCATAGTGGTTAAAATGTTCACCTTATAGGCACAAAGGGCAAGGTTTGATTCTCTCATTGAATAATTGGCTGGGCTTGGAATGGCCCATAAGGGAAGTTAGCCTGGTACCAATGTATAAACATATGATCCTATGAACAACTTTACACATAGTAAATGAAATAGAAAACATATAAAATCATCTGACTTATAAATGAATAAATATAAAAATAACGACTGACTTCCTCCCTATAGTCGATCAGGGAGATAATGTGAGATACAGGGAAAGATGATTGTAGAGATATTCAGTTTGGTCAACTTATAATACAGACTCTGAACACCTGTTTAATTTTTCTTATTCATAATAACTCACTGATGGGCTTTTTTAAGATGATGCTTACTAAAAATATGAGACACATTCATATGAATTAGAAGTGTGAGCTAAGTGTTGTTAGTCTAATCGACAATTTGAGAGGTAGTTTGTTCACCTTTTTTCAAGAAGCTGGGAATACATTATTCCATGGCAGAATGTTTTAGGGTTATATCATTAGGTAATTTTTTTATTTGTTTCAAAAGTTCTGTCCATAGTTGGAGATTTCATATTGTTATATGTAAAGTATGTAATAAGTTCTGTATATAAATCTGATTTCATTATACTTGTGTTTTTTTCTCTCTTATAAATAAATACCTGATTTTAAAATGGATATATATTACTATTGCATCATTGACTAATTCAGTAAAGAGTGGGAGTCTGTTCAAATACTTGAAATTACATACTACAGCTCAAATAGTATTTCTACAGGAAACACGTTTACATAATAAAGATGTAAATGACCTTTCATTAAGGAATTACTTGGCTTCACTGGATTATGGCTTTTGAGCTAAAAGAAGAGGCACCCCAATTTTATGGAAGACCTCACCAGTAATAGCTAAAGTAAAAGATACTTATGTTGATAAAAAAAGGTATGTTAAGCATTGTTATAATTGAGTGAACCAGAAAACTATATGCCATTGGATAACTCTTTTTGGATTCCAGGGTTTGGATTTAAAGATGCAAAAAATTACTTAGACACTATAGCTTATTAGATGAAAGGTGAAGTCATAATGGTTGTTGATTTTAATTGTAATTTATCATACAAAGATTCCACTGCACATAGAAAGCTGAGAATCACATCTTCAGCCAAACAATTTTATTTTTTAACTCTAATGAATTTAAAGGAGATATATGAGCTAAGGAAAACAAACTAACTTCAATTTACCCATTATCCATATAGATATGGAACACAAATATTGATACAGTATTTGTCTCAAACAATCTGCTATCATATATGAGAGAAGCTTCAATAGTTTCATGTCCATTATTCCACCGTAATACTATAAGTTTTAATATTATTTTAAAAACAGATAATTTAATACATCACAGGAGATTACCAGCATGCATTAAAATAAAATGATTCAATGACTGGTATGTTAAAGAGATAAAAAATTCCTAGAAATAAATGTGAATGGTGAAGTATCTGACATTGTCTTGTGGGATTCACTAAAGGCATACTTAAATGGAAAAGTTACAAACTGGTATATTAGTAAAACAAGAGAATGGGACAAAGAAATTAATACACCACAGGCCAAAATAGACACACTAAAGTTAAATCTAAAACCAAATGACATTATCAATCAGTTTGAACTTAAAAACAAATACAAAATATATTGAAATTCTAAATCATAAATTTTCAATAAACCTGGAAAATCTTAAACTTCAGACATATTCAGTGAACCCTTAAGGCTTGCATAAACTTGTTCTTAGATCAAAGAAAATGAAAAAACTAAATCATATCAAGGAAATTATAAGACATATACATAATAAAAAAGAAAGAAGAACAGATATTATAGGTATTCTTGATAGCTTTAAAATATTTTATGAAAATTAAATAATAATACAAATACCCTGGATAATGCTGATGTAGTTGAAACTTTTCTAAAGGAAATATAAATAAAATAAAACGTGGACAAATAAAAAATTGTTAGACAATTCACTTGAACACAAATAAAAGATCAAATAAAAAGTTAAAAAATAATAAGGTGTCAAGCGTATATGTTTTTTGTATGGTCTTATACCAGAACTATATAAAATACTACCAGATGATGTAGTTACAATATTAGATAAGGACAAATAAAAAATTGTTAGACAATTCACTTGAACACAAATAAAAGATCAAATAAAAAGTTAAAAAATAATAAGGTGTCAAGCTTATATAGTTTTTGTATGGTCTTATACCAGAACTATATAAAATACTACCAGATGATGTAGTTACAATATTAGATAAGGTCTATAGAAAAATAAAAACAACAGCTGAAGTTCCCCCATCATGGAAATATTCCCTTATATCACCTATTTTAATAGAAGAAAAGGATCCTACAAAGTGTCCATCATGCAAACCCATTTCACTTTTAAATGTGATTTAAAAGATGTACATGTCCATTTTAGCTAACAGAATTAATCTACTTATACTTTAATTAACAATGATCAAACTGGGTTTATTTTAAATAGACAAGTACAGGATAGTATAATAAGAATACAAACATTAATAGACTATGCAAATAAAAATAAACAGAACTTTCTATAATTAGTCTCGATTTAGATAAGCCTTTTGACTCATTTAATTGGTCATACCTGTTTAAATGACTTAGACTATATAATTTCTCACCTGAGCTAATTCTATTAATTATACAGTAACTCTAGTGCTTATGTTAAAATAGGTCCTTTTCTTTCTAAATCCTTTACATTACAAAAGGGCACAGGACAAGGCTGTCCATTATCATCTTTACTTTTTGCATTAGTTATAGAACCCTTTGCTAATAGTATTCAATGCAACATGAACATTCATGGTATCAAAATAAAAGATTTCAAAATACTGATGCTATTTTACTAACAATAAAAATATACAAAACTCATTAGAACATACATTTTGTTGTATGAGTCAGTTTGAAGAAATCTCAAACTTAAGATTTAATCATAATAAAACAAGTCGTTACTAATTAATAAAACACTTAAAAATTCATACATAAATGTTCTAGCTTAAATTGGAACAACATTCGAATGAAATACCTCAGTTTTACCATTATGTCTAATAGTAAAGGATACAAACACGCTTTCATCAGGTTGTTAATAAAATGTTAAGTGTAGTCACAAATTGGAACAAACTCTTCTTTGCCTTGGAAAAAAAACAAATGCTTATTAAGATGGTAATTCTCCATAAAATAGTATTTGCCTTGCAATCTTTAGTACTATTTCCACCAAAAAATTGATGAGGAAGTTAAATAATATTCTACTTATTTTTTGGCATCCTAATAAACCAAGTGTTTTAATTAATTGGCACAGAAAAGGTTGAGATAATAGTGGAATAGGATTCCCTGATATTTAATTGTATGCTACTTCAACATTTGTAAAAGTTATATCTTTGTGGATACATTCATCTGATGATTCAAAAGGGAAACAAATACATCAAGAAATATTGTTAGTAAATAATAAATATATCACAATCAGCCATAAACAAATAGTCCCTAATATTTTATCTAGTTATTAAAATATTTTTGCATAAATGATATTACTCCCTCTTCTCAAATTCCTAATTTAAACATCATTAAACTTTCAAAAAGTTTACATATTCTGACCATTGTATTAAACACTTAATATTTTCTATGCTTCCAATTGCATACACAAATGACTGGTTAGAGACTCATAACTTCAACAAAATGCTAGTATTGAAACAACAACGTAACTTAATTTATTGGTATCTATTCTTAAATGGTACCTATATCTATATATATATATATATATATATATATATATATATATATATATATATATATATATATATATATATACTGTTGAAAAGTTAAAGTCCAAATAGAATCAAGATTCTGAGAAATGGTTAATTTTACAAATATTTAGAGACTTTGTGAACACAGATAAATAATATATTTAAACTAGATAAGAAATATGCCCCAAATTATTGGCATTCTTAATAAATATCAATAATAATGTAATGAAAAAAAATAATTCATATTTGTCACAAATGTATACAATTCTTAAGACAGATTTCACATATTTCTACAATTCCTATTGGAACTATTCCTCAAAAATCAGTAATGAAGACTTCTCTGAGGGATACAGGAACATATTATTAAAATATACAAATGAAACCACATCTTCATTATAATGGAAAATTTTCACTTGAAAATTCTTACACAAATCTTTTGTCACTCCTAACAAAATTACAATTATGTAGAAATCAAATAGAATTAAATGCTGGTGATGTTATTCTGAAATGATTGGATGTATATGGCATGTAAATATGAAGTCATCTCCCCTTTTTGGGAAGAAATTAATAACTTCATTCAAGCTTTATGGCCAGATAGATGTAATATTTCTAAATCTTTAATTTTCTTTAATACTCCAGTTCCTAAGATAATTCCAAAAACGTCAGTGTCTCTTCTTTGGTCTATTCTTGCTATACACAGAAAAATAATTACAAAAAATTGGAAAAGTAAAGGTACCCCCCTAGTGTTGAATTTATTACTATGGCAAAAATTATTTGCAATAGTGAATTGTATACTATAAAGATGAGAACTTCTAATATTACACATTAATATAAATATTGGCTTAAACTTAAGACTTGCTTGAAAATAGCAATTGTTGGTGATGTGTATAATTTTGATGTAATGATCAGCTGTGGACCTATGTAAATTGTTACTTGTTTGTTTTATAATTGATTTGTTTATCTACTGTTTTAAAAGCAAATAAACCAATTAAAAAACAGAAAGGTTCCTGAATAGTGTGCTTTTAGTAGGAAATTGTTTATTTTCATATTCTTTCAAATGGTTTATTCAAAGTATGCAAATCAAAGTAATGTGTTCAATAATGGGTCAGATCTAAGATAAATAAAGTGTTGCAATGATCCCCCTGAAGTTACTAGATTATTTGATTGACTGATTGATTGGTTAATTTGTTGACTGATAAATTTATTTATTTTCTGATTACCTGTTTAATCCAGTGCAGGTTTATCAGGCATATGGAACCTACTTCAGCATTTAAAGGGTGTGAGACATAGAAACCTAACCAAGTGAGGGACTACTACATCACAGGAGCCACATGCTCACTCCCTTACAAAGCATTGATTTACAAGCAAATGAAAGGATAGCTATCTCATCTACAGCACATCTTTGGCAGGTAAGGGGATACCAGACCATTTAGCAAAACCCAACATGGACACAGGAAGTGTGTGCAGTACAGAACTCTGTAAAAAGCAGCACTACATCCAAGAAATGACATTTAGAGCCCATCAATGTGAAGTAGCAGTGTTAAAAGTTGTGCTCTATGCTACCACTTTATTAAGACTGCAGAGTGATTTCCAGAGTTTGGTAGACATATACACTGGTCAAAGTTGAAAACATTGTCTACCATTGCCCCCAGATGTTTAATGATGATACATTTTTTTTATTTAAGCTTTTATTTTGTAATGGTGATTTATCCCCTTTTTGCCAAGTCTCAAGATGGTGCATATCCAGGTAATGTAGGGAATGCCATTATTACCACACAAGCTGGATATTTTGGTGACATTCATAGTCATTTTGCATAGTAGAAAAAGGTCTTTTGCACAGTTTGTGAAAACATGAAGGGTAGAAATGACCCATAGACATTAACTGATCACTTGTCTTAATAGTTTGCACTGCACAATATGCACAACATAACAATTAATGCATCATGATATGAAAACGAATTTGCAAAATCTAACGCATGGATAATGGCAGGCAAAATGGAGGGAAAAAAGTCATGAGTCATAAATATCAGTGCAGACAACAGCAAAGCACTCCAGGAAAACCTGAACTGCTTCTCATATACTTGTTTGGAGCTGCAGTAGGTTGTAATCAGTGACATGTAGGTATCTTCACTACCAGGTTGTGCATCTTCAGACACCTACAGTGGGAAAGGCTGCAGACAGTACCTGCTTTACCATGCCCTGACATAGGAGGAGACTGTAGCATAATAGAGAACAGGGACATTCCAAGACACCTGGTAGATGTATTCTGTACACATATCACATATACAGCATCGTATGGTCTTCCTGTACTTGTGAACATCAAATTATGTACAGTTCTTGCTATTATTGCTACAGATCACTTTCAGTGACCTACTGGGGACATACTGGGTGTTTCTCAGGCATCTGCCTCAGGAATATTCAGCAGGTTTTTCAGTATTCATACTGTTGCATGCAGATGAGCTTATCTGGTTTCCCAGGCCTGCTTCCATCCATGTGGTATGGAAGGGTTCCCCTTTGTAACACCTGGGGTCTCCTGCCCCCACTCTACCTCAATACAGTTCGCAGACACCTCCAATAATATACAAAGTCTCTACACTGTCACTCAACAATCTCTACACCTAGTAGAACAATGGCTAACTGAAAACAACCTGCTTCTCAACCCCAGAAAGACCAGGCTTCTGCTTTTCCTTCCAAAAAACCTCAATCCAGCTAAAGAAAACTCCACCATCTTATCCTTAGATAATACAATTATCAGCACCGACTCAAACACCAAATTGCTTAGTGCTACTAGAGATGACCAATAAAAATTCAACCTACATATCTTAAACTATATCAAAAAATCCAATCAAAAACTAGGTCTTCTGTACTGCAACAACAAATATATACTTAACAAATCTATACCTATACTGGCTAAAACATTTATTCTACTGTCCCTGATGTATCTACTCCCATACTTAACCAAACTAGAAACCATTTATAACAAGATAGCCAGATTCGCAGCCAGTAATAGCTGCAAATCCAATCATTGTATATCCATGAAAAACTTAAGATGGCCTGAGCTCCCCCACATGCTTCAAATATCACAACTACAAATTGTACACAGCATCCTAAATAGCCCCAACTCCTGCCCTGCCCTTATATCCATAATTATACCATACACACTCAATCTGACCTCAGAAGCACATAACAAAACCTTCTGCAGGTGACCAAGCCAAACAAAAATATTGGAAAAATACTTTACAGTCATTCAATTGCATAATCAAATTTCTATTGTCACTTTGTTCCACTACCAAAAGTGGCAAATTCAAAAAGCAACTAAAAATCCATTTCCAGCATGCATGGATCTGTACATGTCAGAAAATTGACTAATAAATGTTTCTTCTTCTGTCAAATAACATATCCGCCTGGTATCTACCTAAACTGTCTACATATATTACTCTCTCTGCAGTTAGTACCAATGCTATTAAATGCATCTTTGTTGTTCTATGTCATCATGTTACTCTGAATTTTTTTTTATTTTAGGCATTGCTGCATTCCTTGTAAATAACTTAATGCTAACCAAATTTCTCAACCATATTGCTATTGCAGTCTCAAAATACTGTACTTTTGCTTTGCATATACTCATATTGTATATTTCTCTCTGTTTTTGTACTGCCTTACAACCTAAATTGTTAGTTTTTTTCTTATTTTTTTTTATTTACTTTCCTGGAGCTTTTCTCCTCGGGTCTCCACTGAAAAAGGGCACTCTGGGCCCAGTCAGACTAACCCGGTCAACAAATTTAAAAATAAAATAAAAATAAATATATACAATGATCTACTGACATGTCAGAGTACAGGTCCCTCCAACACACAGCAGATTTCATGTGGCGGTGGGTGCAACCATAATAGACAGCTTACATCTCAAAATCAGAATCTGATAATAACAAAATAAATACATAAATACATACAAACCTACATCAAGGAGATTCCCTGTACTTGGTACATGTAGTTAAATTGTGCAATTCAATTCCTGCAGATCACTGATGAGAAACAAACCACAGTATTTTTAGAAAAATTAAGAAACTACCTAAAATCTACTTGGGCCTATTCTTGGACTTATATGTCATTAAATTTCAATATTATAACTCCCCTAAACCAAACACAGTTACATCCCCAAAGGAAGCAATACTTCCTAAACTCTTAATTTCAAAAATCCTGTAATATTACATTTGTACTTAATATCTTTGCCTTGTTTCCTTACTCTAATATGCATACTAAACCTGCATCTAATTCCCCATCCTTTGATCTTCTGTTTGTACAGTAACCATAACAAATATCCATAACTTACCTCTCCATTTCTTTCCAGTAAGTATATCATAATCTTCTTTTTGTTTCCTTCATTGCAACTCTTTCCAGCAAATATACTCTAATCTCTTTCAAATGTGTGATGGTTGATCAGCAAAGCAGTACAACTATGAACCACATAAAAACTGTACATAATGCTATTATTGTTGTCATGCATTGTACTTTATCTACCTTACCTCTAGTCCTGTATTTTATTTTTATTTATTTATTTATTTAACATTTATTTACGGGCAAGTCTGACTGAGAAAGAGCCCATTTTTTGCAGAGGTCTGGGAAGAAATGCTCCAGACACATGTCTTTGGAATATGGGAGGAAACTGGAACACCAGGAGGAAACCTACATGAATGCAGGGAAGAAATGCAGACTCCTCACAGAAGTCACCCCAGCCAAGAATCGAACCAGAGAACCTCTTACTGTGAGGCAGCAATGCTAACTGCTGCAATACTGCTGCATGTAATATCTATTGTTTTATTTTATGTATCATGTAGTATTAATCACTAAGTGATGTACGTTACTATAATATGTACATTGAGCTTTTCTCCCTAGAACTCTGCTGAAAATTGACTTTTAGTTTAACCAGACAATATCTGACAAGACATGGAAACAACTAAAAAATTAAATAAATAAAAATCGAGGCAGAAAGGATAGACACAAAACTTTCGCCTTTTAAGCAACACACTCCCCATACCTACTGAAATGTTGCTTTGCTTGCAGGCTGCTGACATGTCTTGATACAGTCCCCTAAATCCACATTACCTGCATATGTACATCTTAGTAGTGCAGTTAGGTTTTCAAGGAAATTCCTAACAAATGGATCCACAGTACAATGAAACATTTCCTCATCACCCAGACTCTTATTTCTGTTTCAGGGAATGCAGAAGATCAGTGACAGATTGTCAACAGAGTTGGTGGATTTATTAAGAACAATCTCTAAAATAAATATATGTGCAACAAACTAATTAAACTGTGTGATTTTTGCAAACAATAATCAAGTAAAGGAAAGTTTTATTACACCACATCAGGTACAGGTATCAAAATTTTATATTTCAGTAATGTAATACACTTAAAATAAATGAAGGGTGTATTCTAGGGAATGTTGAAAATAAATGCCTCAAGTAGTCATCATGCATACTGTATGTGACAAAATCTGGCTTGCTGCTGTTAGCAGACAAAAAATGATTCTGGGTTGAATGCGTTTTCATTGGATGTAATTTTGCTGTCATTTATCAAAAAGTATCAAATGATTAGGGCACCATTTAGGACACGATATTATTGTCAATATGTAGGTTGGAGTTTGTTCATAATCAACAGCAGTTTGGACTATGATTCTAAGTCAAAGTGAGACATGTATTTTTGTGCAAATATGCTGTTTGTTTACGTTACCTTTAAAACATATCAAGAATATTTCTTCCACATATCTAAGAAGACTGCTAACAAAGATCTGACCACAGAAGGGAAAAGGAACCATTCTGTTTAGTTTTGTATAGAAAACAGCTTGTAGTCACAGTGATTATCTAGAGACAGCACTTGCCGGACTGGATCCATTAGTTTATGTACATTGTATCAACTATGTTTATAGAAACATGCCATGCCATTTACAATCTTTCCAGAAGGAGACTTTTACTGTATTAAAATCAAATGTAGTAAGATAGCTTTCGAATCAAGAGAAACTCATGTGAAACTATGGACTCCAGCAGAATAGAATCAAAGAAGTTCAAGGAAACATCTCAGACATGGATGGAAATATTAAGAATGAAGACTAGAGTTGCAATTATTTATAAACCCATAACTGTTGGATAAGCTGAGTTCCCTAGTACCTTTCCATAATCATCCTTACAATCTTTTATAAACATGAGGCAATCAGTGTATGCATCACGTGTGTATTGTAGCATTTAATGTGACATGCACCGAAAGTCAGGAAATGCAAGGTTGTACCCAGCAAATCACATTCTGTTGCATAAACTGCAGTACTGCCATGCTAAGAAGTTGAAATATTGCTGTGCTTGCAAATTAGTTCAATCAAAACTTTTTCGGTGCCATTTATTGACTGCAACACTACTTTCCAGCTAGCACTGATTAAATATTAAAAGGAGTACAACAGTAACACTGTGAATCCCTGAACTGTATCTGCATGCTACAGCATGACTACAATGAATGGAAGGAAAACATCTTTGAATACATTTAAAATCATCTTGGACAGATTGATAACCTCCTTTGTTATGTTAGTATTATTAGGGTTTTGGCGTAATGATTTATGTTTGTTAATTGGTGTCATTCTTGATGAAGGAATGAATGAATGAAGAAAAACTCTTCCCATTCTGTTAAATCGGTCTGTCTCGCATCATATTTCCAAAAGTTTTATGTTTGGGTGAGTGCTACAAAAGCAATGGACTTCTTGCAAGTTGTCATCTGTGAAATACAAATTCATTAAAGAGAATGCTTCTTTGGAACCACTGTTTCAAGTGGCAGTATGACTGCAATGATCCACAAAATGATACTGGAAGATGGGGTCAACATACATTGTTGATATACAGGTAGTTACAGAAAAATAATGTAAATTAAGTAGACTATAAAAATGAAAGAATACTTCTAATAACCTACATATTCTACATTGCTCTACAAAGAACATACAAATTAAATATTAATGAGCAAGACATTTCTCTATACACAATAATTTCAAAGTATGCGGTAATTCTTTTGTACCTGTTTCCATACAAAGACTCTCTCATTTTCATCGTTTATTACAACAAGATCACTAAAGTTCCTTTTACAAACTTCTCTGGCTTCCTTCATGGAGCGCTCTTCAGAGCTAAAATAGTACTGAAAATCATTGTAGATAATCCAGCCATCCTCAGTAATATTATATTCTGAAAAAGAAAAAAACAAACAAACAAGAAACAGGACTTTACACTGAAGGTCATATTATCTAAATTTTAAGATACAACAGTATGATGCCTCACATATAATTGCAAGCTGTTGCAGATAATGTCTATCATTATATGTAGCTGAGTAAACAAAAAGTGAGAAGGTCACACAGAAAAAACAATCAGAAAAAAAAATAAATTAAAACTCTAGCCAAGCTAGAACTTCTACTGAGTGACCTCTCAAACCTCTTGTAACAGAGGCATATGGGATATATGCAAATGACTCTTATGAACATCAGGTGTTGGCTGAAATACCAGTTTTCATTTGAGCATCTTTGTACCTATTTATTTTCCCTCAGCCTTACTTACATTAACTATTAATATAGTTTAAAAAAACAACGAACGTTCAGGTATGAGCCAGGAAAATAAATTTAATAAAACATAGTTCTACCAATAACACCAAAAACAGCACTCTAGTGCCTTGGCTTAACATAAGCCTTCAAGGAGTACTCCTGTAAAATGATCTAGATATAGATCTATTTTTTTTCTGTTAAAGAAAAGTTGTTTGAAATGAGTTATCTAGCACATACTCAATTAACACAATCCTGTGTGATAGAGTGAAAAAAAAGTATTTTGAATGTTACCTTGGAATCCAAGCTTGTATAAAAGATCTCTCACCCAAGAAACAGAGATTTCTGATATTTTGAAAAAGATTGTCCAAAGATAAGGGGTGCAAATATCCTACATCTGGTACCCAAAAATATTAGGGAATGTAGCACCTCTCTGAAATGTCCTTACTGGTCAGATCAGATCACAAAGGGATCACCCTTGAAATAAATATAAAGGCTGAACTCCCAGAAAACGCCAAAACCTTTAAGAACTTTTGCAAGGCTAAATACCTGCTATTAAGTGATGGCAAGCCCCACCAAACTCAGAGAACAAGGCTGCCTATATAGAAGTGTTTCCATAAACCTTGTACAAGCATATAAATAACTGCATAGAAACAGCAGTACCAAACTGAAATAAACTTAGGACAAACTCCTAAAACAAGCCCCCTTGGCAGACACCCAGTAAAAATAAGGTATACAACAAAAGAAAGAAAATCATGTCCAAAAATAGGAAGGTCTAAGTACAAAAGACAAAAAAACTCCCACATCAGTTTCAGCAAGCAACTCAGTAGACTAATCAAGTCACTAAAGCCAACTTCAAGGTATAAATAGCCTCCAAGGATAAAGATATCCATACAGCAATTTTCAGTTATGTATGCAACTTTAAAGGGAGCACCCAGCAGTGTGCTAAACTAATATGAAATGGAACTTCTTATACCAAACTGGAGAATGTAGCAAATTTGCTGGCTGATAAATTTAACTCAAATTTCATCCCCATCATCCCCAGTCCCCCCACTCAGGAAACACCCTCTACCATTTCTTCCCCAACTATCACTAAAGAACAGGTTCTCACTGCACTTTCAAGAGCTAAAAATACTACATCAATGGGTCCTGATCATATCTCAGGATCCCAGGATGCCTCCTAAATAACTTGCAACATGATCTGTCAGGCCCACCTGAATCTCTATTCAACCATAGCCTCTAGACAGGATTCATCTCTAGGGAATAGAGGACTACAACAGTCATCTCTTTACACAAAGGTCGACCATCAGCAGAACCAGGGAACTACAGACCCAAAAGTTTAATTAGTCTTATATGCAAGACCATGGAAAGAATTATTGTGAACCTGATAAACAAAGACATATGAAATCTTCAAACAATGGACCCTTCCCAGTTTGGTTTCGTCAAAGGCAGGTTATGCCTATGAAACTTGGAGGACTCTTTTTGAGAAGGACACAGGAGCCATCGATGAAGGCAAAATGGTACATACTGCCTAACCTGACCATTCAAAGGTATTTGGCACAATACATTACCTGGGTATTATAGACAAACTTGCAAATTTAGGCATAAATCCCTATGTCACTCAGTGGATAGCCAAATGGCTCACAGATAGAACACATGAAGTTAGAGTGGGGAATCTACCTTCACAAAGAGACCTAATACTAGTGGTGTGCCACAGGCCTTGGTACCTGGACATCTCCTGCTTGGAATATACTTCCCAGAAGTCAAGGCAAATGTATAGGCCTTTGGTTAACTGGATTTGCTGACAACTGCAAGTCATGTGACTCATTGAATCCCTCAAAGATGTAGATATCCTCCAGGAGGGCTTAATGCAGACAAACCACTGATGCCAGAACCATGGCCTGAAACTCAATGCAAAAAAATGCATAATTATACCCTTTGGGATGACAACCACCCCTGCAAATTACAACATTGATAACACTTCTGTGAGAGTAGACCCAGTGGTGAGGGACTTGTGAACTCAGGTTGACAGTGACCTGAACTTTGATCACCATGTGTCCATGGTAGTGAGAACATCTTTCTATGTGGTGCAAGTTATAAGCAAGAGCATGGGATCTAGATCTAAGGAGATCATAGTATCACTATACTCAGTCTTCATTAAACCAATAAGAGTACAATGCAGCCTTCAGCATATACCTGACCAGGCATTTGCAACAGCTGAAGTGGACACAGAGTTTTCTCGCTAAAAGAATGCCTCAAAGCTCTGTCCATACACAGTCTTCTACAGACTACTGAGAGGTGACCAATGTCCAACCTATAAGAAATTCTCCAGTTCAGCTCTGATGAATCTGCTACAAATTTGTGAAACAAACAGCACTAGAATTACCCTATCTAATGATCTAAACCTCATCTATGACATAAAGAAAACATTTTGGAGGGAAAGACACATGTCTCAAAGGGTTTACTATCAAAAGGTTGAAATTAATTTGGTCTAACACTCATTTGGTCAGCACATTTGGTTGACTAATTAATATTAAGTAGTTCATTTGGTCGACAGACAGTGCTGTTGACCTTCTGTCGACCTTATGTTAACAACAGGCAAGAATGTATCCTTGTCAGCACTGCTGTGCAATCTTGGAGTTGTAATATATAAGTAGCGGGGGCACAGCCCCCCTGCAAAAACACTAGTGTTAGTTTGAGGTGTGTATCGACCATTTAAATGTAGACATTTTGGCGTCGATATTATGACCTGTCGATGTAATGATTTCAACCAAATGAACGTCGACCAAATGAATTTCAACCGTTTGATAGTAAACTATCTCAAAGATCACCCTTTCTCTTGAACAGACTTCCTGTTCATGTGAAAAAGATCTCTTTCTTAAGCCTATTCAAACCCATTTTGGACCAATGGATGGAAATCACAAATTCACCCCTGGTTTGCCACCTGTGGCCCTAATTTACAGAGGCAGTTTGTAGATGCCCGAAGGTACAGGCATATACTAAAGCTTTTCAAGCCCATGGGCATTTATAATTAGGAAAATTGGAGCATGAATGATAAGTCTTACAAAGGCTCAGGTGCTGTTAGCCTAGAAAACTCCTATGATCCTCTATGATCTGAAGATCCTATGATTTTAAGGAAGTCCTCTAAATATGAAAAAATGTGGACACCCTATAGTCTGTAATGATCTAGAACTAGAGCTAGGTACTTTATGAATACTTATGATGCAATGGATAGTGTAAAGGGTAAGGCAGAGAATACATAATGTGATCCAAACATGCAACTCTTTAGGAAATGCCTGAAATCTGGTTGAACAGGGATGTGATGATAAGCATCCATTAAACCTATTTTTGCTAGAAAACTTAAACTTCTCCTTTAGACAACCTATATTGAAGGACAGGGGGGAAAACAGAGGAGTCTGGTCTAGTAGGTAAGGAATTTTTGCTTGAAACGGAGGAACTGCATTCCAGTGCCATGTGTAACCTTGATAAATAATCTTTAGAACTCATTAGCCTAAACCTATCTGTTGCCAAAGAAGGAAATGGAGATTCAGATTTTCTGGAAGGGAAATGGGACTGGCAGAGTTGGCGGGGAGGCCATGGTCCCTTGAACAGTCATTAGCTAGACCTAATAAACTACTCATCTTCATGGAAAATTTAACTGGAGCAGTTACATGCTTAGCTTTCTGTTTATTCTTGATGGAACAAATGGGGTCAGCAGGGTTGTTAATGGCAGCATCAGCTTCACAGGGATGGACACTATATTCTGACTAAACAGGGAAGACCTCCCTGCCACCCTCTCCTAGGATTGATAAGAGTGGCTCCCCTTTGCTCACTGCAGAGCCCCTAACAAACACAGTGGATGTGGCTAACCCCTGGTCCATAGTGGCTGTAGGTGGTACACCAGAGGGATCCAGGGAAAAGATAAGTAGTCTGAGAAAACACCTTTGGCCACAGCAGGGTCACACACCTGTGGCTGGGGCAATTTGCTAGCCTGCTGTGGTAGCAAAGGCTGTTTGCTTAACTTTTTCTTTTTGCTGCTGGTAGAAGGCTGACCATTGTACTGATAGTTTATTCCATAGTCAAGCCAAAATTGTGCTTTTCCTTGGAAAATAAACAGCACAAGCAGGTAAAAGCTTAAAGTTCAAAACAGTCACTTTTTCCAAATAAAAACACAGTAATAGCAATTTGATACTCCTTACCAACCCAAGAAAGGAAAACACACTTTTTATGGAAAAAAATGTTTTTTAACTGATTTTAACATTTTAACCGACTATAATCACCAGATCATGCCTCCTGAACCTGATCGACTTCTTTGAGGCAGTCACCAAAGCCATGGATGAGGGTAAGGTGGTTTACACAGCCTATTTTGACCTCGCCAAGGCTTTCAACACCATCCCCCATTCTGGAATTATAGCTAAACTCACTAAACTAGGTATAAATCCCTACATTACAAGATGGGTTGCCAACTGGCTCACTGACAGAACCCACACTGTAAAAGTTGCAGACTCCAACTCTGACCTCAAGGCAGTGACAAGTGGAGTGCCACAGGGTTCAGTCCTGGAACCTCTCCTGTTTGGTATCTACTTATCTGAAGTACAAGCTAACACAGAAGGCCTCTGGCTGACGAAGTTCGCAGATGACTGCAAACTAGGAGCCATAGTCAAGTCCCCAAATGATGTGGACATCCTACAGAAGGGCCTCACTGAGACAGATGCCTGGTGTCAGAGCCATGGCCTCAAGCTCAATGCCAAAAAGTGCAGTGTCATCCCCTTTGGTAAAAACTCTGTACCCATGAACATAGGCAGCGATCTACTTAACACTGAATGCGTGATAAGAGACCTTGGGACCCAGGTGGACAGTAGTCTCTCCTTTGATAGTCACATCACCATAGTAGTCAGGAAGTCCTTCTACATAGCACACCTCATCATAAAAGGGTTCTCATCCAGGAAAAAAGAGGTCATTGTTCCCCTCTACTCATCACTCATTAGACTCATTATAGAGTACAATGCCCCTTTTGGAATGTACCTCACAAGACATCTGCAGCAGCTGGAAAGGCCACAGAAGTACCTCACAAAGAGGATTACTGGCCTAAAACAAATGCCCTACACTGACTACCTCAAATAACTCCAGCTTTACTCCATAGCATATCGCCTACTCCGAGGTGATCTCTGCCTAACATATAAAGCTATGTCAAACCCAGAGCTGTTGGACATGCTACACCTAAAGAAATCCCAATCCCTCCAAGCTGCATGCTCTAGGGACCTAAACCTTGTCACCACAATAAACAGGACATGCTGGAGGGATAGATTCCAGTCCCAGAGACTTCCTATACTCTGGAACAAGCTACCCATCTATGTCAAGCAAAGTTCTTCATTAGCACTCTTCAAGAAAAATCTTGATGAGTGGATGGGAAAGAGGAAATACACCCCGGGGATCACTTCTGTGTCTCTGCTGGACAGTGGCACAGGAAAATAACTTTCTTGGGTGGCGTAAGCTATGGTACCTTGCTGGCTAGGCTTATGTAGGCCCTTGGGCCGATAGCCTAGTACCTACCTATGAACCTATAAAAATGTGTGCTCCAGTTTAAAAGTACAGTTAAGTCTCATTACAGTCCATTAAAATCCAAACTCCTAGAATAAAAATAACTTTCCTAACCAGGAAAATAGACTTAAATAATATATTTTAAATGCGTATTTTTTTTCCCGAAAGGGAATCTATCTAAACAGCAATGGAACAGCATAAATCAACAGTCTATCCTGCAAAGCCCACAGAGGAGTGCTCTGTTCGGTGGCAGGAAACATCTGAAGGACTTGGCACCAAAACCACTCCTTTCAGGCAACTTGAGCTGTCTAATGGTTTAGACATGTAGAAGGTGCCCTGAAGCTTTGGAAGCTGGGTGTCTGTAAGCAGGATTTAACCCATATAACTAAGATGGGTCTATATTAGAAGATCGAATATTTAGGTGATTGAACTCCTAAACATCGATCTTCTAATATCGAAAGCAAAAAACGGCGAACGGCTGATTTAATGCAGGGAAAGATTTCCCTTGGCCATTCGCCGGTTTTTGCCATTTCCATACTGTTGAGCGATCTCAGAGGTGGTATATTTAGTTAGGGGGGGCTGTGGGGGGCACAGACCCCCAGGTGGGGGTGGGGGTGAAGCCCCCCACTTGGTTTGGATGTAAAGCTTTTTTTTTTTAACTAGCCGACATGCGTGTTTCCCTGGGGGGTTCGATATTCTTAGGTTCGATATTAGAAGATCGATGTTTAGGTGTTCGATCATCTAAACATTCAATTTTCTAATATAGACCCAACTAAGGCTACTGCATCTGTGATCAATATGATGAACATATTCTGGATTTTTTTGCACAAACAAAAAAAAAGGCTTACTCATTCAGAAACCCCCAAAAAAGATATAAACATACAACATTTTATCCTAACGACTAACTATATACTGTACAAGGGGGTTGGAGGGTGAGGGCAGTTACTGCAGCAGTAAGGAATTCAAACCGCTACTCTAAATTCCTTACGGCAGCAATAAGGCATTCAAACCTCTACTCTAATGGTAAGTGCAACTTACACAGCTGTACTATGTTTAGCATTCTCTCTGCTGTAGCAGCCTTTGCCTTTTAGGGTTGATTACCAAAGCTTATCCAACCCAGAATGAAGAAGTCAAATGGTCCATCAGACTTTATAGAATGGTCTTAGCAAAGCCATTTGTGGACCTGGAAAAAATCCAGTATGTAATGCTTTGTATAAGTATGTACAAAGGACAATGTAGTTATTAGAATGCTTCTAAAGTCCTCTCTTTTCAATATACTATCAATGAAACAAGGGTCCATTAGAATGCATTTTAATCCTAACTGGATATGTTTTATTAAGGTGGTAATAACAAGAAAAGATAAAGTAAGGAGCAACCAACAAGAAATGCATGTTTTGACATAGGTTGTTCTTTTCCAGTCTCATACTTATAGTTCCATGGCTGTACAGCTTTTCTAAAAGACTTACAGATAAAACCCAGTTTGCAAAACCATGGCCAAAGTATATATTTTATTTATTCTTTGTTGACCAGATTTGACCAACTAGGCTAGTGCCTTCATTTTAGTGGAGAACTGAGGTAGCATTTCTTCTACTAGGGGAAATTTGGCCTGGGTATTGAGGAACTTCCCCTCCTTGATTTGTCAGTGAGTGGGACCATTGTTGCTGTGATGCTTCCTGATTCCTTTTTGGGTATGTAGGCAGCTGTGAGAAGCATGGTGCTTGCTGTTATGGCATCATAAGCTGTTTATAACAGTTTTGTAGAGAATTCTGGTGTGCACGTGGAGGATGAGAATGCCAATTTGTCAGTGGATGTTCAGAAAGCTCCTGGACAGGAGCGGAAGGTGAGTAATGGTGAAGTGAAGTGAATTTGTAAAGGAGTCTATAGAAGTTTTGTGGAAGGCAGTTGGGCCTTCTTATGGGGATAGAATGCTGAAACCCAGGCAGTTAAAGAGGGGAGTTGAAAGAGAAGTGAAGGCAGTCGGTGCTTCACAGGATTCAGAGTCCAGGTTCAGAAAGGAACTGTTCGAGAAGAATACTATGGTTGGAAATGAAGTGTTTGTGACAACCATCCAACTGGCAGGGTTGCAAGATGATAATTTGTAGAACTTATTGGTGGCCAGTGAGCCTGAAAGTGGCAAGACATTTCTTAATGGGAGGTTAAAATACTAAAGGAGGATGCAGAACTCTTACGTAAAGAGGCTGTGTAGAAACATAAATCATACGTGACTATAGTAAGAAAAAAGGGAAGAAAACAAGGAGAAACAAAGGAGTCTGAAGTGAAGCATAGGTAGAATTACACTATACAGATTTTTAGTAAAGAAGACAAGAGATTGGCAAGATATGAGGTGTGAGACAATATCATTTCTCCAATAAGAATCAAACCACTGAGGTAAGAGCCTTTATTTATATAAGTAAAGAGAGTTTTTGTGACATTATTTTTCAAAATGAACATGCAATGGAAAATTTTGGGGGAGAATATTAAAAAAGAAAGACCATGCTCCTTGGAAGTCATATCTGTTTAAAGCTTTTCATACAGAAACAAAGAAAAAATAAATATAGAATTTAGGACTGAAGGTGAAAATTACACTCTGAAAAGACCTTTGAGTAATACATAAAAATAATGGATATTACTAA
Organism: Protopterus annectens; assembly: GCF_019279795.1. Classification (NCBI taxonomy): domain Eukaryota; kingdom Metazoa; phylum Chordata; order Ceratodontiformes; family Protopteridae; genus Protopterus; species Protopterus annectens. The sequence continues at coordinate 120,963,481 of NC_056731.1, read as the reverse complement.
GGTTTATGATAATACAGGCTTAGGGACTGAGGGCAAGATTGCAGTGTTATAATCAGAATGGGAAATAATACAATTATACATATTTCTTATATATAAATGTTGAATGGCAAAAGGGGGTTGTGAAACATTGGAGTCAACTGAAAACTTTTTTTGTTTGTTTTTTTTTTTTGTTTGTTTTGTGGAAAAACAGATAATTTCATTATGAAGTTTGTTATGAGAAAATGTTGCTTATGTGGAGAAATAGGACAAGGAAAGAAGGTGGACATATGAGGACAGACTGCTAAAAGAGGAAAGATAAGTTAGAAAAGGTAAATACTCTAGAACAAGGGGAATAGGAATATACATGAGAAGAAGTTGAAATAATAAACAAAGAAGCACAGGGACAGAACAAGAAGAAGTGAAGGTTAAGAATAAAGGTAACAATAAGAAAATTGATATAACTGAATTACAAAAAGAAGAGGAGATAAAGATAGAAGCAGGGTCCGAAATTAAAGAAGATGTCAGTTGAAAAATTGTTAAAGGAAAAAAGAATTCTATTGGTAAAAGGGTATGAGAGAGAAAAAGACAATTTATAGGACTGAACATGAAACAAAAAAAAGAAGACGGATGAAGGTTAAATTATATTCATATTGTAGTATTCTTTGGAAAAGGAAAATAGATTATTGCAGAATATTAGCTATAAATGCTAACAGTTTATAAAATGTAGCTAGAATGTTAGCTATTTTTAAAATGGTGTAAAAACGCGGATATGAATCAAATAGTATTAGAAAATATAAGATTACTGATGAAAAAAGATAGGCTGAGAACAGAAATTATATGGGGAAACTGACACGTTGAAATTTAGGTCAAGATACTTGTTTGGAGATATTCTACCAGACAAGACAGTTAAAATGTTGAATATAACATTAGTAGTAATGGGAAGGGTAACCATTACAGATATAAGATGGAAAGAGAAGGTGCAGAGATTAAATTTGATGTATGCTAATGTGACAAAAAAAAGAAAATATGTTAAATCAAATTCTAAATTATTTGGCTGTAAACATAGAAATTATCATAGAAGGAAACTTTAACTGTGATTTAAGGGACAAGAAAAATGTGGTGACATTAAGAAAGTTATGGAAATTATGAGATGTGGTAAGTTACACATTTGGAATAGCAGTGATTGGACATTTACTAGGCAAATTTTTAGAACAGAGATAGATTATTTTTTGATATTTGAAGGCTTACAGATTATGGAAGATGGTATATTAGAAACCAGTTCTTTGCATTATACAGCTATTTTGATAGAGATAAAAAAATAAAGATATTATTAAACTTGGCAAAGGTTTAAAAAGATTAATCAAGAAATAATGGGAAAGAAAATGGGAAAATCAGTTTGAAATTATGGGAATATCATGTCAATATGAGCTAATGACAGTTCTATAAAAGTGCTCAGAATGGTGGGATTCTTCTAAGAACAAATAAAAAAATGTTATATAACTTGGTAAAGGAATAAGAGGAAAGAAGTAAAAAAGTATAGTATGAAAGTAAAAAAAAATGATAATCTAGCAGAAAAATATTAAATATTTTATTAATGAAAAAGAAATGTATATGCTAAATCAAGAAAAGATAAAACAATATTATTCAATCAGAGATATTTTCTTCAGGGGAAAAAGAGGGAGCAGCTCCATATCTTAGTAAAATAATGAAAGCAGACAGTGTAATTAGGGCATAGAAAGATGAGTAGGGTTTAATACTGAGAGATCAAAGATATAATGAAAATTGCTGTGGAGTATATTCAAGAAATGTTTGAAGATAAGAGGATAGAACAAAATATGACATGGAAGGTGAAAGCTTTATATCAAGATACTAGGAATTTGAAAAAGAGAATAACATCAGAAGAATTAAACAGAATATTAAGAAAAGTAAATTTATAAACAGCAGCAAGACCAGATGGGATACAATGCAAGACATATAAGAATTTGACAATAGTACAAAAGAATGTTGCTGTATAGAAGTATTAACTATGTGGCCAGTGTGGGTTTTACTTACAAGGAACTATGTAGTGGGGTATTTAAATTTATATGAAAAAAATAGTGATAGAAATGATATTTGGACTTGAAGGCCTATGGCATTTAATAATATGGATTATAAAATCTTTATAAAGATCATATAAAAAAACATGGACAGTAAACCTTTGCATATCATACAGGATCTGTTATGTAGGATATGATATGTAGACCGTATCAAGAAAAAAATCATGACGTGGAAAATAAATATGGAAGACTTAAGAGAATACAGAAAAATATGATATAAAATGTAATGGAAAATGTTTCTATAAATACCCATAGAAAGAATTAGAAGAAAACAAACTTAAAGTCATAAAAGACAAAAATGAGAGATGTAAAAATATTGTTGAATGCCAGGATTTTTTATGGAGACTTGCTATAAAGAAATTGACAGTGAAAGCTAATATGCCATATAAAAAGAAATGGAATGTCATAAGTTTGGCGAAGAAGAAAGTGTGGAACATGTTTTTTTTTTTTTTTTTGAATTGTAAAGGAATTGCAAAGTTATCTAAAAATTAGGAGAAGAAAAGTATGTGGATAAGAGATCAGATGATATAAGCATGGTTATGACTGAATATGGCTTTTATAAATATAAAACCAAATAATATTTTAACAAACTAGAAAGAAAATGTTTAATATTATTTTGATAATTTGGAATCAAAAGGTTAAAGAAATAATGTATAATGATAAATAGTATTTGGCAGAAATGTTAAAAAGGATTAGATTCTGGTAGTGGAAGCTAGAGTGGGGAGGTCAGATATGAATTAATGGCATTTTTATAGAAAGGCTTAAAGTGTAAAAGAAAGTGTGCAAACGTGTTAATATGTAATATGTAGAACTGTGTTAATAAGATCATAAAAAATTGTAAATATTATAAATAATGTAGGTTCATAGGTGTTTACCAGGCTAATAACCACAAGGGCCTTTTTTAGCCTAGTCATACATACCAAATCTCTGACAAGTTCTGGTAACTGTAATAGTGTAAATAATGTTAATGAGTTGTTCTTAAAATAAAGGATCCCTACCTCTTAGAGAAGAGGAAGCTCTCATTAACTGCTAGGTGGTGCTGGAGGAGTCTATATTACTTTGCTGATAGCTTAATTGAGTAAGTCACTAATCATCAAACTCAAATCAGTGTAAGCTCAATTAAACAAATGACCGTTCCAGCCAAACATTTCCTAGGGAGAAAACTAGCAGGCCAGTTACTGACCAGAACAAATACAAAAAAATGTAAAACCCTGCAATGTACCCCCATATCCCCTAACTATATATACCAACTTTGAGATCGCACTACAGTGGAGAAAAAGGCAAATCCCTCATGATGGCCAAACTACGACCTTTCCCTAGGAAATGGTTTACTGAAACAATTTCTGACTTAATTGATCTTTTGCTGAATAGGGTTTGATGATTAGCAATTCACTCAATTAAACATTTAACAAACTTACATAGACCCATGCTGGAGGGCTTCTGCTGGAGTTCAGAAAATCCCATAATGGAGGAGAGTGCAACAGAGCTGGAGAGAGGATTAGGGTAAAACTTACTACAGGAAAGAGAATGAGATTAAATAACTGTTACAGAGCTGGATGTGGAGGACTGAAGACACAAACACTGACACATTTGATGAACCAGCAAAGCTCTTGACCTGAAAACATCAAAAATCTGGACAAAAGTCTATGAAAAATAGGTACAAATCTGTATGCTGATTAACATAACATTTGCATACAGTTATGTAACCCACTCACTCCAACGGAATTGCGGGATACCAACTTTTGAATGCAAACTAAAGAACAGACAACCAAAATATGGCCCCACAGTCACCCTGCAGCCATTCCAATCTCCCATTACCTGGCTATTTCACCCCATTTACCATAAACACTAATGTGCATACTGCATACTGGGCGGCCATGGTGGTGTAGTGGTTAGCATTGTCTCCTCACAGCAAGAGGTTCTCCAGTTCGATCCTTGGCTGCGGTGCCTTCTGTGTGGAGTCTGCATGTCCTCCCTGTAGTCACGTGGGTTTCCTCCGGGTGCTCCGGTTTCCTCCCACATCCCAAAGACATGCTAAATTGGCCCTAGGTGTGAGTACGTGCATGTGTGTGCCTTCCATGGAAGGTTGAGTGCCGGGCTGGCAACTCAACACTGTAAAACTCCACTGCCAATCATGAGCAGATAGGTGATCCGCTGTGGCGACCCTTAACCGGGAAAAACTGAAAGAAGAACAAAAAGAAGAAGAAGACTAATGTGCATACTGCTTTACTTCTACAATGATTATTTGCATTTTATTTTATATTTTATAGCACAAACACTAATAGACATCTGGTAAAACAAAGCATTATAGTCTCACAATGAATACAGACTTAGCATTAAAACTTCTCTGCTCTTGAAGCTCACATTCATTGAAACAGAATTGAAATCCACCCACATCCAAAGAAAATGCACCAGGCCAGTGGTGGATAAAGATTACCTTTGGGTTGTTTTCAAATCATAGGTCCCTTGCACATGAAACAATAAACATACATGTGTTTGTTAATACACCTTCCTGACTTTATTAAATTATATTCCTTGTATAATACAGCACACTAGTTAGAGCGCATTTTAAATTTATTGTTTGAACATTTTTCCAGTAAGCAATGAAACAAAATGCATGAACCAATAATGTCAAAACTACCCAGTTCAGAACATTTCCATCATAAAAGTCTACTTAAACTTCTAAAATCCACCAGTATCAGTAAATATGCAACATCTCTGCAGAAGTAAAAATCATCTAATTCCACATTAAAGAGATATGTAACTAATGAAGAGGTTGCTGCTAGCAAACAACTGTATATTTCATTGCTTCATCTACAAATAAAGTGCCTGCTGTCCTTGAGGAATAAATTGCCTATGTGACATTAAAAAAATGATAGGCTAGTAATATTACAATAGGGAATGGATGGCAAACTGATAACAGTTTCATAGTTACTGGGTATGTCCGCCTAAGAGGACATTCTCAGGACTGCAGCATCCACCCCCTTTAAACATACAACACAGTACAGTAATACATCTATATACTGTGGGAGTAGGACCCACAGCCTTCTGCATCAAAGGCAAGTATTGTAGCTGTTATGCTACTAACAATGTAAGCAAACTTGGCATAAGCAGCACTAAGCTTCTCTTCCCCTGAAGCTCTCATCTCAGCTCCTTCTAAAATCCACTTGACACTCAACTGTATCTCTCAACTTTTCACAAGAAATCTGGAAAAAGCCAAAATTTATGGGGGTGGGGGGGACAAAAGCTGAAAAACCAGGGACACATTTAAACATTGCCTGTATAATCTTGGAAAGTTGCTAGAATAAAATGTTGTGTTACTACCATACATTTCCTAAAATGTAGGAAGACATAAGCTTAAATGGCTATCACTTAGTGAATTCAGTTCCCTCATAGCTCTCATCCTCTTAGCACAAAAAGCCTGGAAAAAGCCAGTAATGGGGGAATATAGTCACAAAAATTAGGGCAAATTTCAAATATTGACCTTATAAACTGAGAACATTGCTAGAATAAAAGGTTTTGTGTTGCCACGTATTTTTCTGAAAAATATGAATTCTGAAATTCAAATGCCTGTCATTTACTGAATTAAATCCTCACTGATTTGCCACAAAAATCTAAAAAAACACAGCCTTTATGAGGAACAGATACAGAACAAAACTATAAAGCAATCTGCCACAAAAATAAAAAAACACAGCTTTTATGAGAAACACACAGAACAAAACTATGAAGCAATTTGCCACAAAAATCCAGAAAACCACAGCTTTTATGGGAAACAGTTACAGAGCAAAACTATGAAGAAAAATCTGAGCAGTTTTCATAAGTGGTGGTGGGTAGGGAATTCATGTTCTTGCTACTAGTACCCAAGGTATGGGGTTTGAGCCTGTGTAACTCTAGCCACCAAGTATATTTAACCTGGGCATTTTACACGCACACATGCACTACAATACCACCCTTACCTGGCTTGCAGAATACAGTACAGAAGTGCAGTGCATACAAAGTCCAATACAAATAAGCTACTGCAATTCAGCCATCCAGTAGGGTTGTACAAGAAAAGAACTGCTCCATCATGGCCACGTGTGAGAGAACCATTCTTGTATTTGAAATTGCACACATGCTATGTACAGTGGAGCCCTCAGTCAATTCCGACAGGCTGTTCACAGACCTGACATCATTATGCACACCTCTGCATGTGATGATGTCAGCCTGGAAGAAAACTAAAATAAAAACAAGCAGATAAATTCAGAAAATAAGGGGTACCACTCAGAATTTGTAGCGCCCTGTTTTTTGAACCTCAAAAATGGTAAAAAACGAGATTCTCGGTATGGTTGAGGGGTATGATGAGCTATATATATAAAATTTACACTGACTGTACATTTTATTTTGTATATGCATTATACTTAAATTGTGAAACATGACTCAAAAAGACTTAACTTTTTGAAAATATTCTTATTTTTGAATCAGTGTTGCAATCCCGAAAGACCTCCCCACTAAAAAAAGCTTGAAAATGCAGCCATTGACATTAAGTAAAAGATCACATAAAAGTTAATCTAAGCTTGCAGCCATTAACATTAAATAAGTAAATAAATAAATTAAGCTGCTGTTTTTCTTGTAGGTTTACATTTTTTACCTGGAGCAGGAAAGAAACACACAGACTGGTCTGCAGAAGCTGACATCATGCACGGTCTGCACATGATGATGTCAGGAGTAAAAAAAAAAAAAAATCCAGGGAATTCTGAAATTAAAGGGGCCATGCGGGAATTCATGGCAGCCCAATATTTTGCCCTCAAAACTGGTATTTACTGAGGATTTGGTATGGTTGAGAGGTATGTGAACCACGCAGCACCAAATGTAGGAGAGGAAGCTAAATTGAAAGATATGATAGAGAGGGTATGGCAGGAAGAAGAAACTGAGAGACTGAAACAACAAACAACTGCTAGTAATACAAACAATGGAGGTATTCTGGGCTATTGAAGTGGCCAGTTTTCAGGGTTTACCTCTGAAACAGGGTTTTTTGTTACAAGAAAGAAGACGTTATGCATATGAAGCAAGGCAAGGAAGAATCAAAGAAGGAACTGAGAGGACACAAACAGTTGCAGTTTCACAACAGCCACAGAGAAGATGAACAGTGGTAAGAACAAAAGTAACAGTGATTTTAATTTGAGCAGGTATAAAATTAAATTGTATTATTTTGCCACTAGAATTTAACATTAAAGACATAAAAGCATTAATTCAGTTGGGAGCCGATTTTTTTTTTTGTTAAGTAACATTTGAAAGCTTTAACTTATGGAAAAATGTATGACTGAAACTGAAAAAATAAATCCAGTCATGCAATGGAGAGACTTATTTACTTCAGAGCTTGAGACTACAACTAAAATAAAATAAATAAATGTGCAATTTAATACTTCAGATATGGATGAGCATGAGTTAAAACAGTTTTTTTCATCATGTAGTAAAGTATATGAAAAATATATACATGCACACACACACATATTCATATATATATATATATATATATATATATATATATATATATATATATATATATATATATATATATAGATATATATATATATATATATATATATATACATATATATATATATATATATATATATATATATATATGGTTCTACCTGACTTCCTCGACAGCGCTGAAGACCGACAGCGTAATTCGGAGCTCCAGAAGATCGGAAACGAAGAAGACCGACGCGAATCGCGAGTGGCAGAACATCGACAATGCAGAAGACCGACACGACGGATGACAACACCAACGCCGAGGATGCCGACATGGGGAAAGGCTGTGTGAGTATGCGGTAGTGACGGACGTTAGGGTGCGAGGCAGGTAAGTGTGGAGATTGACGGTCTGTGGGGATAGGGGTGGGTTAAGTGAGTTAGGGTTAGGGAGCGATAGGGTTAAGTGAGTTAGGGTTAGAAGGCGATAGGGGTGGGTTAAGTGAGTTAGGGTTAGGGCTATAGGGTGGGTTAAGTGAGTTAGGGTTAGAGCGATAGGGGGGAGTTAAGTGAGTTAGGGTTAGGGAGCGGTAGGTAAGTGTGCGATAGTGACGGACCTTAGGGTTAGGGTAAGGTTTAGTGTGGGCTTGTAAGGATTTTGGTGTGCTTGTGTTGTGTGTGTGGTTTGTGGAATGGGGATGTGTTTTGTTTTTAATTGTTATTGTGGTGTGTGCAGTGTATGGGGTTTCGTGTTTGTGTACCGTCGGTTATTTCGTTGTCGGTTATGTGTGGTTTCGTGTTTATGGACTGTCGAATATGTGGTGTCGGTGATGTGGTTGTCGGTGTTGTGTGGTTTCGACTATGTCAGGTAGAACCATATATATATATATATATATATATATATATGGATCTACTTCACTACACCGACATGCCACAAAACCGACACCCAAAACACCGAGACCAAAAGAACGAAAACACACAATATCGACAACTCACAAAACTGAACACCATAACACCAACACCCAAAACACCGACACACAAAACGTAAACTACACATTACACACAACTATATATGCACTAACCTTAACCCAAACCCTAACCCTAAGGTCTGACACTACTATATACTTACCCTACCCGCACCCTAACCCTAACTCACTTAACCCACCCCTAAACCTAAAGTCCGTCACTATTGCACACTTACCCTACCTGCACCCTAACCCTAACTCACTTAACCCACCCTTAAACATAAAGTCCGTCACTATCACACACTCACCCTACCCGCACCCTAACCCTAACTCACTTAACCCACCCCTAAAACTACTGTCTGTCACTATCACACACTTACCTTACCCGAACCTAACCCTAAGTCTGACACTACCGCACACTCACCTTTCCCGCACCCTAACCCAAAATCCCTCACTATCGCACACTTACCTGTCCACTCCCTAATCATAAATCCCTCACTATCGCACACTTGCAGAGTCGCGCTCATACGTTGCCCATGTCGGTGTTTCGGCTGTCAGGATTTCACCTTGTCGATCATTTGCATCGTTGGTCTTTTGGTCTCGGTGTTTTGGGTGTCGGCTTTGTGGCATGTCAGTGTAGTGAAGGAGACATATATATATATATATATATATATATATATATATATATATGGGTCTACTTTGTTTGACAGAAAACACATTTCACTGAAACTCATTTCATCGAAGCCTCATTTCCCTGAAAATGAATTGCTTGGCACAATTCACTGAAAGCTCACTTCACTGAAAACTCATGTGACTGAAACTCATTTTGTCTAAAAAGGTATATGCCTTGTTCCCCACTGTAGTGCAATCCTGGGAAAATTCAATATATTTCAAGTACAATCAATGATGATAAGAGAGCATTTGTTAGGTATGGAATCAACCCAAAGCATGTTTTGTCAAGATGAAAATCATTTAGCACAAGACTGTAACAAATGAAGGTGTGGATAATTTGGGGAAAGAGGGCATACAGCAAAACATTTATTTTTTGTAGACAATGTAAAGAATTTTGATGCCTCTGGTTTGACTGTCCCATATTTGAAAATGAAAGAGTAGATGAAGAAGAAAGCTCAGAAGAAAAACAAGTGGTAGAAAATGTTACTACAGATGATTTTGAAAGAGAAAGTGATGTGGGGGAGGGAGGAACTGAAGAAAATTTAAAGAATGAAGAGGTACTTAGACAGGAAATAAATCTTTAAAGTGAGGTTATTAATAAACAGGAAGAGAACATATTTGCATTTTTAGAAAGTGAAGAGAAAGAAGAGGGAGAATTGAGAATAGGAGAAAAACAAAAAAACAAGATAATAAAAATAAATTTATGTAAGATTTAGGAGAAGGAAAATAAAAAAAAAAATAAGATCTGGAAGTAAAACACTTAAAAATAAAAAGGATGATATAGAAGTTTTAGCACTGAATATGAATAGCATAAGCAATGATATGAAGTTTGGTGATGGTGTCATGGTGTAAAAATGAAAATGGATTTTAGCTTGCTGCCTACTAAAGAAAGCAAACAAAAAAAAAAAACAGAAAAGAGCATAGACTGCATGGGGAGGGTAATTGTTTGGTTAGTAGGAAATTAAACATGTTCTGGAACATGAATTCTTATAAAAATTAAGAAATAATAATTTTAGTTGTAACAATAGTAGTAAGACGAAGGGCAGTGTAGTTTGATATGAGAATGAGAAAAGTATATAAGATTAATACAGATGTATGCATATACTAAAATGAAGGTGAGAAAACTTGTTTGAAGAAATAAAAAAATGTATTAGTAAATATGCCAATAGTGGCGGTAGGAAGATTTTAAAAGATTTAACAAAATGTGGAGAATTAAAAGAAGGAAAGAGTAGAGAAGGTGCTTATAAAATGGGAATTAAGACTGAAAGTGATCATATAATTTATCATAAAGACAATAAAGAAATAATAGATGGTAAAGATAGCAGAGTTTTCAGATCATAGAATAATATGGGCTAGAACAGGAGACGACAGTGAAATAATAATGGAGGAAGAATGGATAAAGAGATTAACTGCAGAATTTAAAAAGGAGGAAGAAATTATAATAGAAAACAAATGGTATGATAAGATCATTTGACAATGAGACAATTTTATAAATATTGGACACAGTGGTGGATATTATATAAGTGCAGGGTTAAAAGATATTTATAAATTAAAGAAGAATAAAAAAAAGAAATAAGATAAAATATAAAGAATTTTTACAGAATTATGAGAAAGAAATAAAAAAGGAAATGATAAAATCAGGGAAATAGAAAAACAGGCGTATGAAACAAATAAAGAAAAAAGTAAAAATGATGTTACATAGGCAAAGATTCCTTCTATAAGGGAAATAGAGGAGATGTCCCCTTATTTAAGAAAAGAAAACAGAGGTGGTCCAGAAAGCTTGCATCAGGTCTTGTATCCCAGCTGTCATCCAGAGGGTGACAGGACTAACAAAGAAACAGAGTACAAAGAATTAGTCCAGATAAAATTTGTTTAGCTAGCAGATTTAGGAGCCTCCCTCTCTGATAACCTCCCTGTGGGAGGAATAAAGATGACTTGTTCAGGTTTCAAGTAATTTAGTTAGTTAAGTAAGTAGATGGATGATGTGACATAGCTAAAGCATTTGATAAAGTGAGCCTTGAAGCAATGTGGCAGGATTTGGAGGCATATGGCATAGGGGAGAAATATTAATGTAATAAAAAAAAATTATGAAAATTAATGGGTCTAAGTTATAATAAATAGATGGATGGGAAAAATAAGTATTAAGAGAGGAGTAAACCAGGGATACTTGAGGAGTATGTGCTTATTTGTATTAGTAATTAATGCAGTTGTACACACATGTATATACGTAATAAGGGAGGTAGGATGTGAGATGAAAGGAAATGTTACATTACCAATATATATGGAATTTGCCGATGATTTATTTCTAATGACAAAAAGCAAGAGATGGATAAGTGAGGTTGTAATAAGCAAACAAAAGCTGTTAAAAGGGTAGCCTGCAAGGAACTTGTTGAGATAAAAAGTAAATGGAATATATTTGTCGAAGAAGGAATTAAAGATCTTGTGAGCAACATTTTGTTAAAATAAAGGTGTAATAAGTCAATGGAGAGATATACTGGAACAAATAAAAAAGAATGTTAGCTTGGTGGAAAAGTTTTTACTTATTTCAGAAAAAAGCATATATGCTGAATCTCTATCTATAACAAAAAATAGCATATTTAGGTGAAATATATGTGTTTCACAATCAACTGGAAAAACACTTATATGGGATTTTTTAGCTTCATTTGTGGCCCAAGGCTGAGCCCAGTGAGAAGACAGATGATTTATAATAAAAAAGAAGAAAGTGGTATGAATTTAAAAAAAATCAATGGTGCACTTAGAATCTATGCATGAATTATGGGTAATTTGAAAGATAAAAGAAAGACAAAAATAAATGATAGGTAAGATGTTGAATGAAACATAGAAAAAATAGACAGGAATAAAAAAATAGGGAAAAGAAATGGAAAAAAATGGACAGGATGGAAGAAAAAAGAATATGATGAAAAATTAAATCATGGAAGTTAAAAGTAAATGAAGTTGATGGGGAAAGAAAAGAATGGTATAATATGATTATAAAATTTTTGTGGGGGAAGGAATTAAAGTAGATGAAAAAGACAATAACAGAAAGAAAAAAAGGTTTGATGTTTTTATGAAGCAGATGATTTTTTGTGGTGAATTTTATTAGTCAAGTTACTGGGGAAAGGGAATATGAAATATAAGGTGATGGAGACAACAGAATGTGCTGATGGTGATAAAGAAGAAACAACAAAACATTGTCTTTTGGATGGTAACCAGATTAAACAATTCTGGGAAATGTTTAAAAATAAATATAGATGTAAAGGGTTTAAATATATGGGAATTATGATAAAGTAAAGAAATGTGATATTGATAAATGGGATGAAGTACTGTTTACGACAACATGGATGCTGTGGAAAAAAGATGTGAGAATTTATTATATAACAAGAAAATGGAAGAGAATTATATATGTTGCTGAAATAAGAAGACAGCTTGTAAGCAAGGTTGGGGAGATAAAAGGTACATATAAAAGAAAAATAATGCAAGACATACAACTGTTTAGTCAAGTTATTTTGCATTAGTAACTTCTAAATAATTTTAAGCATGAATGTAAAAATGATGAATATGTAAATAATTGATTTAAACATTTTATATGATATAAAATGAATGTAAATGTTAATAAAGCAGCTTTACTCTTTCTGCAAGTTGCCATGACCACAATTTAATATCCCATCTGAAGGATAACACACTTAGGAGTGCAACACCCCGCTAATGTTGCATTACAGCATCAGCACTCTAATCACCTGGAGTGGGAATAGAACCCACAACCTTCTGGTCTTTCAGCACTAAAAATCTATGCACTGCTTTGTGTGCCCTTCACACTGCCTAGACTCTATTTTCCCTGTCATTCAAATTCTGAAATAAATGAGGGAGACAGATGACTAGATTCAAGACACACTCAAAGTAGTAAGGGAATATATGTTAATAAACAACTCTATTTGCATGGAAAAGCAAAAGGGCTAACCCAATTTGAACAGCTGCAATGTGAATACTTTTTGCAGATGTCAGAACAATAAACCAGTTAGTCTACCCAAAAATCAAGTAAAAATAGCCAGAATGGCTGGTTCAAATGAAGATAAAAATAACTTTCCCAACAAAAAGCAAAGTTCCCATTTAAGTGTAACCATGACTAAGAGGGTCTATATCATGAAATTGAACAGAAAGAATGTAAAATGGTCTAATAAGGGAAACTGCCGAAACTCAAGGGTCTGTTATTGAGGTTTTAGTAAAGTATAGAGTGGAATATTTGCCCTTTCCTCACTGTAGTGCGATCTTGAAGTTGGAATATATATTTAGCGGGGGGTGTTGGGGGGTTCACCATATTAAGGACTTTGAGTTTCGGCAGTTTCTTTCATTAGAGCGTTCGACATTCTTCCTATTCATAGGTTCATAGGTTCATAGGTTTATACTAGGCTATCTGCCCTAAGGCATTTATAAGCCTAGCCCAAAGTTTTGTGGCTTACGCCACCCCTTATATGAAAAAATACTGTGCCCATTAGTTTGTTGTGCCTCTGTCCAGCAGTGACACAGAGATGATTCGATTCTATAATATAGACCCGACTAACAGGTGTCCTTTCATATCAACAGAAAAAAAAACTCTTTGCAGAAATAAATCATCCAGGCAGTCAGTTGAAGTTGTTTCAGACTGGGATGCATCACACTCCCTCTGTCTTAAATTGTCTTAAATGAATAGAGCCAATGGTTAACTCGATAAGAAAGGTGAACCAATGTTACCTGAGTCAGAAGGGAATCGCCACATTAATTTTGGTGAACCCTTCTAAATCTACAGAATTACCCTGGATATCAGTAGAAAGGGTAGAAATGCATACTGGAATATTCGCAACCACAGAAATTAAAATGCATCTGTTGAACAGGCCTGTATGCAAGAATTTCTGCTACAGAATTTATGTAGTTTTCTGTTTTGAAAGGAGGTGAACAGACCTCTTTGAGATGTTCTCACAACTGGAGCCATACTTAGAAGACCCCTCATTCAATTTACATTTGTGAGGGTCTGTCCTAGTTCAGCTCTGCTTATCTGCTATTAAATTTGCTCTGATGGTATGCAAGATTCTTGAGGGGTTATATAATTCTGTAGAGCTAACTCTCAAGCCATCATACCAGCCAGCACAGGAGGTAAGGCCTGGTGTATTCCTGTTTGCTTATGTACCACATCA